>NW_018405641.1:363433-473231 GCF_002113885.1 Mizuhopecten yessoensis
ATCACATGTACACCACAGACAAGTGGGTCACATATACACCACAGACAGGTGTGTCAAATATACACCACAGACAGGTGTGTCACATATACACNGTGTCAAATATACACCACAGACAGGTGTTTCAAATATACACCACATACAGGTGGGTCAAATATACACCACATACAGGTGTGTCAAATATACACCACAGACAGGTGTGTCAAATATACACCACATACAGGTGTGTCAAATATACACTACACACAGGTGGGTCACATATACACCACAGACAGGTGTGTCACATATACCCCACAGACAGGTGTGTCACATATACACCACAGAAAGGTGTGTCACATATACACCACAGACAGGTGTGTCAAATATACACTACACACAGGTGGGTCACATATACACCACAGACAGGTGTGTCACATGTACACCAAAGACAAGTGTGTCAAATATACACCACATACAGGTGTGTCAAATATACACTACATACAGGTGGGTCTGCTTATCTGTGCTACTGTAAATGACGTGATGATTGTATGGGTCCAAAATCACAATCGATATTCGAAAATTAACATCAAAACGATTGCAGTTTTTATGAAACACTGTCAAAAGCAGTGGAACCATTTCAGAAAAGAAGGTCTGAATTGGAAAATTGTCGAAAAAGAAAGCACAAAACATATTATCTCAAAATTATAAAATACAATATAGACGCGTAAAACGCAGAAACAATGTTTGTAAACAAAATTTTCAAAATGACGAGATATGGAGATTTCCGAATTCGCGTTTATCTAATGTTAACTCTTGACCTGTTGTGTACCTGTGATTACACAAATCCTGTGCATCGGAGACTAAACTTACAATGAGCGTGGAGGTGGTGTCTATACAAGGTATTTACATTTGCATGCATTTTTTAATTCCTGTAATTGTCTTCCGATTTGTTTTTAAATTTCATGAAATAATCAAACTTGTTAAAAAAAGCCCCTTGCATATACGTATGCATTGACGGTTTTTTAAAATAAATCTCTCTCTCTCTATGAGTTTGTTGTTTTACAATTTATTCTATGGGGTTTAAGAAACCTTAGCCTAAAACTTTTATAAAAGAATGGCTGTAGTTTTTTCTTAATCTGTATGAAAAGTGAAGAATGAAAAATCCCCGTACACATGTTATGATTTGACAGTCGGTACCTGGCATTCGTCTAGCATCTGGATGTACTATGGCATCGTAAATCATTTTCGGCCTTTAGCCTGATTTATTTACTAAGCCTACTCTATTACCATTGATATTATTCTGATTACCATGTCTGTTCTGGTAGTTTCATCAGTACATCATGTTCAACTTTCTAATTTATTCCTATTTCTATATTCATCTCCATCCTGACAGCCTACGAGATTGGATACATATACATGTATAAAACAATCCGGAATTGAATGTATATGAAATATAAGGCAAAAGACGAAACCATAGTTGTGACGATGATTTATTTAATTATGATTATTTCCTCAATGTTTCTTTAATTTCATATCTTCAGAAATGTCAGACAAGAGACAGAAACCTCACAATCTTGAAAGTAAGGGGACAAGTGACAGCCAGCTTCAGCCAAAAGAGTTGGGCCTGGGTAAAATTATAACTGATATCCTGGATGCTCTCGGCTTGCTAAACAATCGAGAAGATGCTATGAAAGAGTATCAGGCATTACTGAATCAACAGAGGCATTTGGAAGAGAAAATGTCATCCGAGGTATGATACAGATGAAAAGGATATAAAGGAAATTGTGATTACTAATTTCATAATATATAAAAGCATAAACAGACCTTTATATTGACGACAATGCCGTGTAAGATCCAAAAACAAATCCTCCTAAAAAAATACAAATGACTTTAATCGTTATAAACGGAGCATCGTGTATAAAAACGCAAAAACACAAAGAACAAAATGGTTATTAACAACGAAATTTTATTATAAGCCTTTTAAGATTGTCTTTTAGTTTTTATAAGTTCCGTTGCATATCACAAAATCATGTTATTTGATCCCTGTAATTCAGGAGAAGACAATAGAGAGGTAAAATATCAAAGGTTGCTAGATGAATACATCAACTCATGTAGCAAGATCGGACATGATGTCTCTTCAGGGCCGTTGTAAAATTCCCTATTTGAATTAAAACAAAAACATCCCGAGAATTACACAGATGCATTAAAAGAATACACATTCAGAAGAGAATTGAGGATCTTTAGGTACCTGGAGCTTAGGTCAGTTGACTCCGTGTTAAGTTCTGAACAACTTTGCTTCATAATAACATAACAAAATGTTCATCAGTAAAAAATATACAAAAAGTTAACTTGACATTGACCCAGTGATCTTGACCTGAAGTCAGTTGACTCCTTATTCAATTCCGATCAATTTTGCTTCATAATGTCATAACAAAACGTTCATCAGTGAAAATATACAAAATGTGACCTTAACCTTTGACCAAGTGACCTTGACCTTTAGTCAAATGACTCCTTGTTTAATTCAAACCAACATTGCTTCAAAGTGTCATAACGAAATGTTCACCAGTGAAAAGATACTAAATTTGACATTGACCTTTGATCCAGTGACCTTGACCTTAAGTCATTTGACTCTTTCTTAAATTCCGACCAATTTTGGTTCATAATGCCATAACAAAATTTTCATCAAGGAAAATATACAAAATTTGACCTTGATCTTTGACCCAGTTACCTTGACCTTTGGTCAATCGACTGTGTAATTCTGCCCAACTTTACTTCAAAGTGTCATTACGAAATGTTCTCCAGTGAAAAGATACTAAATTTGACCTTTACCTTTGACCCGATGATCTTGACCTTCGATCAGTTGACTTCTTGTTGTATTGTGACCAACTTTGCTCCATAATGTCATAACAAAATGTTTACCAGTTAAGAGCAAACAAATATGAATTTTTTAAAGTTAAAATCCAAGGTGGCTGATAAGCAGCCATTTTGAATCTGATCTGCCCGAAAAATTACCAAGCAGAATTAAGATGCATGGGAAATCATCCTGTAAAATTTTAAAAACACACTCAATTCACTTCAATCAATATTGTGCAAAAGAAAAAAAAGACAACAGACATACGGACGGACGGACGGACTGACGGACAACCTGATTACTATAGGGCATTCGCATCTTCGATGCGGCGCCCTAATTAATATACTTTATTTGTTGTTGACTTACAGTTGATTGACCGTATGTCTGTGACGTCATGTACTTGTCCTAGGCGTGACGTCACAATTGAGACAATTGAAACTTACAACCAATTACAGGGCTAATAGGTTATATTACATGGGTTAATACGCAAAAAATATGGCATGGGTATATTCACTGGATAACACAGTGCATTATGTGATAAACTTACTTATACTTAAATAATAGGGTTCTGTGTTACCGGAGCCACGCCCAGGAGGACACGTGACACCTGTTGATGTAGCAAAACAAGACAATCCTCAAAAGCAGCTGCACAACGGGAACGAAAAAGCAACGGAGGCAAAAAAAGATGAGAGTGAGCCATCACCAACTGAATTGGACCAGGCCAAAAGAGGAGAACATCGGAGAGATCCAGATAGATTCAGAGTGATAATACCTGACGGATACCAACTAGTCAAATCCGAAGATTACGAACACATGCAGTACGATCTTGTGAACCAGAGAGAGAGCATTGAAGAGCTTACAAGCAGGTAAGTACACTGTATTACTTTGATGACTTGAATATGTAAATAGAAATACACTGTATAAATAAAGAATTTTCATTTTCATGATAATGTGATTCAATAAAGTTAGGTTAGTGGTCAAGTGAATTGAAAGTTCGATTTTGAGATAATCATGTTTAGTAGAAAGTGATCCAAGCACATGATTTGTAAAGCATATTCATTTCAGTACATGATATTAATGTAATGAGCAAGAACTGTTAATTTTCAATTCCAAAACAAATGAATATTTTGAAAGTTGTTTGTGATATCGCTGTTAATATCTCAAAACAAAAACAAAGGCAGCATATTATTCATTCTTGAAATATTTGTCTCGTCCATTTGTTTAGGTTATATGCCATCGCTAATAACAGGCTATAGGAGGGTAACCCTAACATTGTTGACCTGAGTGACAAGAACCGGCCGACCAAGCTCGGGAAACAGCTGCATAACGGGAACAAAAAAGGAAAGCAAGCAAAACAAGATGAGAGTGAGCCATCACCAACTGAATTGGACCAGGCCAAAAGAGGAGAACATCGGAGAGATCCAGATAGATTCAGAGTGATAATACCTGACGGATACCAGCTAGTTAAATCCGAAGATTACGAACACATGCAGTACGATCTTGTGAACCAGAGAGAGAGCATTGAAGAGCTTACAAGCAGGTAAGTATTACTATACTTTGATGACTTAAATCTTGATCATTAGTACAGAGAGTTTTGATTTTCTTAATAATGTGATTCGGGAATTAAGTTCGCAGATCAAGCGAATTGAAACTTGGATTGTACATATTCATGTTTACTTGTAGAGTGATTTCAAGCACGTCCTTCGTAAAGCACAGGCATCCATCACAGGATAATAATGTATCGAGTAACAACTGTAAATATTCAATTCCAAAATTAGTAATAACTTTAAAGTATTTTGTGACAACATTCATTTTCATTTCTAAACCATTTAAATACCGACCGTGTTACTTTACATGTCATTGCTAGTAACAAATTAAAGGAGGGTAACCCTGACATTGCTGACTTGTGTGACAAGAACCGACCGACTAAGCTCGGGCAATACTTTGTCGAAATGTACGATGACCAATGGTCAGAGGCCCTCGAGGAGATGGGTATGGGTAAAAAAAAAAGCTGCAAGCGAGGAGGAGGACGAGGAAGAAGAGATGAAACAAATTGATAAGTTGTTGGATGTTGTCAAGGTAGGTGTGATTTCATCTTAGTATAACTCTTAAAAGTATGAATAAACACCATATTATCAATTATAAACCAGAATGATTTTATTTAGATAAGTACGACATCTTTTCCTCTAATACCGAATAAAGCTTTGTTTGTTTTAGGAGTCGTATCGGTTTTGTGGAACAGAGGCTGACAAACAGCTACAAAAAATTGCCATGGGTATGAAAGATGCAGTTTCTCTACAACAAACAGCAAACAAATCTGGAGCATCCGCTGGTCTATCTGGGGAAAAAAGTTCTGCATTAGCAGGATCACCAAATACAGCAAAGCCTGCTACACCGCCTGTTGGAAAAAAGGTACGATTATATGTAAAATATTTATCCGCTCCAAAGAAATTATGTGTAAACCGTATGAAATGATATAATTTGTGAAATTGTCAATGTATAACATGTTTTAATGCGCTTTATTCATGTATCTCATTCAGACGGGCTCTGATAATGAAGTTTTATTGCAGAAGGGAGAAACGGTAGAAGCTAGGGCGAAGTCTCCTATGTCAGAGACTTGGCAAATAGCATTGAGGTGTGCACGCAGCTTCCGGAAAGAAACAGCCTTGACCGCCGTTACAGAGATCAAACAAGTATATTCACGTATAGCTGAAGTATTTCTTGTGCATTGAACTACGATTCACGATTGTCTAACTTATGTATAAAATATCTGAGCATCCACGGAAATTCGATCCCAGCGACCATTCATTATACAACGGGGAGCTTATCAATTGTAGCACTTTCGTTATATTTGTTGTGTTAATACTTTTCTGCAATATTAATGGGAACACTTCAAACTGTTCTCATTTCTTTAAAAAGCTCAGCAACCTACACTTGCCTTTGAATTATATCAGAGGAAGTAACTTAGAGTTAACAGGGAAAAGCTGCCCATAGGCAACACAGTTGTAACGTAGTTGGAATCTCTATCTGATGAATGTCAGGAATAGTAGTATTCCTTTAAACGCTAGGTTACGAGTTACTAAATACCACTTTACATTTTACAATTTCTTTGAAAGTTCAGAATCAGCAAATTATTTCTGTTAATATATTATACAAAAAGGCTGATGGGGACACAATATTGTATTGTTTCAGCTTTTCAAAGACCAATACATCCAAAAAATGAAGTTGGACCCACCAGCGACACTGCCGGACGCTATGATGAAATACATTGATCGCTGTGTGGAGCTGATGTGGCTAATGGCTGTACAGGACCCTCCCATGGAGATCAAATGGGCTGACCATGGTGAAAGAATTACTTCAAGTTCTTCCAGTCAAAGGGAAAAATAGTGAGGCAATGTGTGTGGCCGGCCGTGTTTTTGAGCGCTCATGGTGGTATTGTCAGCAAGGGCTATATCATGGGAATGACCCCTCCTCCACCAGAACAATCGCAGAAAAAAAAGTTGCTTTGATTTCACAAATAGACCTATCTGTGAAGTTATTAACGAATGAATTATTAAGGAAATCCTCTGAGGTACCTGATGACTACCACGCTAATGTACTAGTGGAGTTGAAATATGACAGATGAGTGATATAACAAGTCGAACGTAATTATTGAAACTTATTGAAATCGAAATAATAAAACAGTTGTCCCAGACATTCACAACAGATGTCAAACATTTATATTGTCAGCAAGGGTTATAGCATGGGAATGACCCCTCCTCCACCAGAGCAAGCGCCAAAAAAGGAAAGCAAAATAGGGTAGCTTTGATTTCAAAAATAGACCAATCTGTGAAGTTACAAATAATTAATATCTGAAGGAAATCTCTCGAAGTTCAGTTGGGAGTAAACTTAACTGTAATCGTGTGCACTTTGTAGTGTACTCGTAGCGAACATTGTAGTTTACTTCAGTGTCAACTCCAGTGCACTAATATGTAAACTCCAGTACGCTGCAGTGTTTACCCTAGTTTAAAAGACTGAAATACAGATTTCATTTATTTATCTATAATGAATGGGTTCTTTCGTGATATGAAAATTAAATAAGTAAGGAAACCATATCTAACCTAGTATTACATATCATCAATATACATATTTTTTCTCACGATTTTACAATTACAGATGAGTATATGTAAACAAGACAAACAATACATTATTTCTGGTTAATAAGAACACAGAAGCTGAATACAGCTGTAAATAACAGATGGATATAGCTATATAGATCTTTTACAGTTGTATAGTTCCATACATGTACATTGTATGATGAACCTGAACTGTTTTAGCACATATTAAACGCAGGCGAATTTTTCGTGTTTTCTAAAAGAAAAAAATCCTTTTTATTTCTTTAATATGACAACCGTTTCTCATTGTGTCATCCGTCTATATTACATTGCTTAAATTTAACTAATTTTTTGTTATATATTTATATATATATACTAAAGCAACCGATTTGACACCAGTGTTAGATTTCTACAAGCTTGGATAACAGTTTTTTACTTAGATGTTTTATAAAACGACTGAACTGCCAGCTACATGTAACACGTGCACTCTTATCAGCATATTGCGACACATTTATTTCCTCATCGTTATATTGAAAAGGGTGGGGCAGACACAGCTCCCCTGCAGGATACAATTCTCCCCAATTTCATGAACATGAGGAATAGCTTTTAGTTCCTTCTAATGAATATCCCCCCTTTTACTTTTAAGTTAATTTAATTAATCAATAATTCCTCCTTTTTTTCTTAGATCACATTTAAAAGTATTGAATGATGTTATTCGATCACTTTGTGAGGTACAATAATACAATGTATATGATAAAGTGTCTATTTAATGTAACATTTGTTTTTGTTTGCCTCCCCCCCCCCCCCCCCCCCCCCCCCCGCNTGATATGTTCAAACTGAGAAACAAAACTTTGGTATATGACTGTGGTATTAGTGCCTATGTTATCTGATACTACCGTTCGGTATATGCTATACAATCTTTTAGTATTGGCGAAATAGATATTGTTTCTGACAGTGTTGTCAAACTTTTCGGTGTGAACTTTGATTCACTTTTTAACTTTGAAGCTCATATCTCTGAAATTTGTAGGAAAGCCTCAAGGCAATAATTGTCCATTTTAAAACGAATTGGGAGTTTTTTAACCAAACAAGGTAGACTTGTAATTTATAATTCTTTTATTGTTTCAAATGTTAACTACTATCCTTTAGTCTGGCACTCTTGTTCCATGAAGAGTGTCAAAAAGCTAGAAAAGATACAAGAAAGAGCTTTAAGGTTTATACATAATGATCACAACTCATCCTTCAGACACTTACTCAGTATTACCAACAGCGACAGGCTTCATGTAAGGCGTCTGAAGGATATGGGTTGTGAGGTTTTTAAAATTATAAACACAATTTCTCCTGAATATATTCATAATCTTGTAAATATTAAGATGTCTCATTATGACTTCAGGAAAGAAAATACTGCAGAGGTGCCCAGGGTCAACACTGTGAAGTATGGACATAAATCGTTTGCCTTTGAGGTCGCCCGGGTGTGGAACAGTCTCCCAAATGACTTCAGAAAAGTTGAAAACTTCAAAGAATTCAAGAGGCTGGTCCATTCCTGGGATGGCCCCATCTGCCTTTGCAATATCTGCAAAGAGTACTAGTGATACGTTATACTGTGTCCTGGTTACCTCTGCCACCTGACATTTTGGATTGTGTGATACTTTTATTGTCTTATTTCATTTCTTACATGTTTTAATTCTGTTCTATATTTTTGCTGCATCTTATTTGTATTTGAATTCCATATATTCTAAAATAATAAATTTTACAAAACTTGATAAATTTTGTTAATTGATTTCGGTATCATTTTTAATTCATAGTGTTTTAATCCGGGGGCCTTTGTAGGTAGGGGACTCCCAAGATTTCAAGATTTCAAGATTTTTATTTCACTCAGACACACATAATATGTGTAACAAGAGGTCATATATATATAACACAGTTTGAGTGCATGACAGGCAAACATTCTATATCATAGCATAGTACATAATAATATATATACGTGTAGTTACATACAAATAATTCAGTGTTCAACTTATATAAAATGTCACTAGCAAACAAAAGAAAAACTTATAGAATAGAGACACTAAAGTACTTTTGTTCATTTTTGAACAAATAAGCTTACACCTTTTAACAATTTCATATTAAAGATTGTGAACATTCCTTTCATTTTATGTTGGTTTGGACTTGTATAAAAATAGGTCGGAATATGTTTTTCCCGTATTTTGACTAAAGTGTCGTTATTACAAGTATATAAGTAATGAAACTCGTCCCCAATACCAGTATTACAAAGTGGGCATATTCTGTCCTGTCTTTGAATTCCCACCCATCTTCCTGTTCTACTCCCAATCACTTAGAAACCTGGGATATGTATACTTTCTTTTTCTGTGATGATTATTACAGGTTTTTTTTTTATTAATAGTTGTGACTATCTCTCTTTACTTGTAATATAATATGTTATTGTTATTTTACATATGTTTGTCGCAATAGTAGCTCTCAAGAGCTAATGTTCCTTGTTTACCTGTATGCCACGTAAAATAAAGTATCTTGTATCTTGTATCCCTTATACCCTCTGCAGTACACACCTCCTCGGGGTGTGCCAGCGATAGATTCTCCAATGCCAGGCTTCAGACAGGTTAAATTGTCTTGTAGAAAGAGACGAGTCAGCATGGATGCCTACATATAAATGATCGATACAGTAAATCTTCGTTCTTATTAATTGTTAATTCTTGCTAAAGGTACCTATCTTGAATGAGAATCTACATAGATTTAGTACATACAGTTTTTTGTAACTCGTGATGGGTATCTACATGCATAAGCATTCCATTTTCTTCAAACTGAAAAAGAATTGGTATTCGCTTTCAAGTATGTTTTGATATAATTAAATACATAAAAAGATTTCTTATCAGCATAGACTACCTGGTAAAATAAAATTTAACCATATTATATATATGCGTGCTCCCAACATAAAACAAGTTTTCACGTTGTGATCAGTTGGCCTCACGCGGCATAACCAATCAGTTTACCTTAAGATGCACTTCATCGTCGTTTCTTGGGTTTAGTACGCATCCACTATATTTCACAATATTCGGAATTAGTGAAAGTAGAACACTGACTTGTATATGTTGACAGAACATGTATTGTGACTTTGAACAATTGATGTTTGTATGGAGTGGTGTGGCTCCACATGTGGTGTTTGACTTGTGTGTTAGGATAGCAAACCATTGATGGTGTCTGCCCATAGCGACACTTACAATTTCAAATATTATTAAACATGAAATAGATCAACTACAGCCGAGGCAACAAAATATGCTATAATAAAATAAATTTTAGAAATTTATGTGTGGGTATTTTATTTTTTCTGTAATAAATAACATGTATAACAAAATACTGTTTATCCATAAATTAACTTTAATGAATATGTCTATTAGACAGAAAGTTATAACTTCAATAATATTTATCAGTTTGGAAATATGTTATATTAAATGTTTACTTTATACACAAACAATGTACGTTTTAAACGTGCCGCAGCGTTTCAAGACCGACTGGACCCTTTGTCAAGCTATGACTGAGTGAGAGATTTGTATTGTTGACCTGTTTTGTACGATGGCCGAGAGCGGCCGGACACTTTTCATTACATTTATGTTCAAAAGTGTACCATGGTACACTTTTGAAAAGTACATTTTTGATCACTTTTATGTTTAAAAGTATACCATGGTACATTTTGGCTCGGTACACTTTTTATCACTTTTATGTTCAAAACTGTACCATGGTACAATTTTTTAAGGTGCACTTTTGAATATAAAAATGATCAAATATGTACCTTTTTAGCACTAGCGACCGATAGCGGCCGGACACTTTTCATTACTTTTATGTACAAAAGGGTACACTTTGTGTGGTACACTTTTATTCAGTTTTACAGTCAAATGTGTACCATGGTTCACTTTTAGATGACCGAAAGCGGCCAACGGTTGATAAATGACATTTTGTGTAGAAGAATGTTAGAAAACAGATGGCCTTTATAATCGTTGAACGTGGGTACCCAAAGGGGAAACAAAATCAATTTATATAAAACATCATTGTAATCTACAGTTTGTTACGTGAACAACATTATTTTTTTCAGCTCTATATTATAAAAGAAACAATGTTTACAGTGGGATAATTTCCCCAGTATTATTATCATTGTAATTTGATATAAATATATAGTACATCACATATGCATACGACTGGTGGTTGTACGGTACCACTTTCCTGTTTAATCATCTTAACATTGTGTTTCTAAATTCCGTGCTTTTGGCCAGGTATCAACGATAGTGGCTTGAGCATACTGTACAATAATGTAAGTATAACCTATTAAGTACTTGGTGGTAAATCCGCGGCTATGTTGATAAAAACAACAGACCTGTTTCCCCACCGTCATTCGACAAGTCAGGAGTAGTTAATTAACATCGGCTCCAATGAAAACCTTTTGTAGATATTGTGTTATAAAATGTGTAATCAGTGGCCGCTTTCGGCTGTAAATGAGGGACAAATACACACCTAAATGTCTACCTCACAAAAGTGTTCCATGGTACACTTTTGTTTATAAAAGTGATAAAAAGTGTACCATGCAAAAAAGTGTACCATGCAAAAGTGAACCATGGAACACTTTTGAATATAAAAGAGATCAAAAGTGTACCATGCAAAAGTGTACCATGGTACACTTTCGCACATAAAGGTAATGAAAAGTGTCCGGCCGCTCTCGGCCATCGTAGTTTTGCGACGTGACGAAATTGTAAATTTCTTATCTCGTATACATACATATTGTTTCAAATACCACCCTACCAGTAACATTTGTATATACGCTCTCCATCAATATGCGAAGCGTCCCAGGTCGAGTGACATTAGAAAAAAATTGATATCAGACTGTTATAAATAGTTTAAACAACCAATGCCTGTATATACATGTGCTAATAATTAAAGAGTGTAACGCTCTGTACTTGAAAAAAATGTTTAAATATCAGCATGGAATCATATAAGTACATTATATAAATCCGTGTTTTAGGGATAGTGCTTCGATCATTTTGAGTATGAAAATGTACCATGCAAAATATTTTGTATATATATGTACTAAATAATGAAAACCAGATAATTTTTATGATAAAGAGAATAGCGTCCATTGTAGTTAACCTTTATGCACAAGCGTGTGAACTCAAATGTACATGTTTGTGTACTTCATTGTACATACTTGTGTACTCCAATGTATATGCTTGTGTACTTCATTGTACATGATTGTGTACTCCATTGAACATACTTGTGTACTCCATTGTACATGCTTGTGTACTCAAATGTTAATGTTTGTGTTCTCCATTGTACATGCTTGTGTACTCAAATGTTCATGCTTGTGTACTCCATTGTACATGTTTGTGTACTCCATTGTACATGCTTGTGTACTCGAGTGTATATGCTTGTGTACTCCAGTGTACATGCTTGTGTGCTCCATTGTACATGCTTGTGTACTCAAATGTTCATGCTTGTGTACTCCACTGTACATGTTTGTGTACTCCAATGTACATTCTCGTGTACTTCATTGTACATGCTTGTGTACTCCATTGTACATGCTTGTGTACTTCATTGTACATGCTCGTGTACTCCAATGTACATGCTTGTGAACTTCATTGTACATGCTTGTGTACTCCATTGTACATGCTTGTGTACTCCATTGTACATGCTTGTGTACTCCAATGTACATTCTCGTGTACTCCAATGTACATGCTTGTGCACTCCAATGTACATGATTGTGTACTCCATTGTACATGCTTGTGTACTCCAATGTACATGATTGTGTACTACAATGTACATGCTTGTGTACTCCCATGTAAATGCTTGTGTACTCCAATGTACATGCTTGTGCACTCCAATGTACATGCTTGTGTACTTCATTGTACATGCTTGTGTACTCCAATGTATATTCTCGTGTACTCCATTGTACATGCTTGTGTACTACATTGTACATGTTTGTGTACTCCAATGTACATTCTCGTGTACTTCATTGTACATGCTTGTGCACTCCAATGTACATGCTTGTGTACTCCATTGTACATACTTGTGTACTCCAATGTACATTCTCGTGTACTCCATTGTACATGCTTGTGCACTCCAATGTACATGTTTGTGTACTTCATTGTACATGCTCGTGTACTCCATTGTACATGCTTGTGTACTCCAATGTACATTCTCGTGTACTCCAATGTACATGCTTGTGCACTCCAATGTACATGCTTGTGTACTCCATTGTACATGCTTGTTTACTCGATTGTACATGATTGTGCACTCCAATGTACATGCTTGTGTACTCCATTGTACATTTTTGTGTACTCCATTGAACATGTTTGTGAACTCCATTGTACATGCGTGTTTACTCGATTGTACATGATTGTGTACTCCATTGTACATGCTTGTGTACTCCATTGTACATGTTTGTGTACTCCATTGAACATGCTTGTTTACTCCATTGTACATGCTTGTGTACTCCATTGTACAAGCTTGTGTTCTCCATTGTACATGCTTGTGTACTCCATTGTACATGTTTGTGTACTCCATTGAACATGCTTGTTTACTCCATTGTACAAGCTTGTGTACTCCATTGTACATGCTTATTCACTGGAGTTCACTTTTCCTAACTCTGGTGTACTAAATTACCTAGTTAAGTTTGTTCCCTTCTGTACCTGGTGACAAAACGCGAATGTATCATTGTAGATAAAAAATCACTTTTATGTTAACTGAAGAGTACTGACTATAACGACTGAAATAATGTCAGTTTTCATGGATTTTAAATGGTCAAACCATACACGTCATTTTAAGCCAAATCCATATTAACCTAACAGACCGTATACAATTTATCCATTTGTATTGAAAATAAATAAAACTTTGTATTAAATAATAGAAAATTCGTGCTCAATTTTATTTTTTGTTATTTTGTGTAAGATTTTTTTTTTGTGTAAAGTGTACAATAACAAGCATCAAAACAACACAAAGACAGCGCTTACGAATTAAAAAACAAGAAAGTAAAAGAACATCAAATCAAAGCAGCAGCAAATAACTCTGAAATGTATAACTGTTTTTGTTAAAAGAGAAAATTTCGTTAAAAATAAAGAAATAACGTAAACATGAATGTTCCAGAATATCGACCCGGCGATAAGACTATAACGCTTAATTTCCTATCATAGCCGGGTATATAACGACATCTAACATCTACCTTAATCTCGATGACGTTGTAAACACTAACCCGCCTGTTAGATAACGTACTCTAAAATAAGTAGAAAACTCGATAACGTCCTGAAAACTAGTCTGCCTGCTAGATACATTTTCGAACATAAACTGAAGACCAAAACACACAGAAACCTGATAAAGAAAAGAGAAAAAATGGCATTGATCACTGCTACACATAAGGGTACCCTTATAACGGAGATGATAGACGATAATCGGTACCGGTCAACTCTACCCCTGTCAACGCTAAGTGGTCAAAGTTGACGCAGTCAGAGATCACAGTAATTAAGTATACCAAAACCAAATGACGTCAAAATGACGTAACAACAAGATAGCACCACTGTTGTTGAGGAAAACGCTGATTAAAATGCCGTTGTGATGACCAACTTTATACACGTAATTACCGACCCCCAAGTGACATACATTGTACGCATTAATGCCATTTACACAAATAAAGCAAAGTTCAACAGGATAACATAGAAATCCTATACAAATTATAAACGAATTACAAATGCCTTAAACATTCTGACGAAGACACATCTTCAAAATGCAAGAGCTCCACTCTTGTAACACATTTTTTGTCAACATCCTTGAAATATAATTTACGAAATCGGGGTCTCGCAAGTCGCTGTTGAGTTGCTTTCAGTTGAAAAGAAGACCAAACATCGAGCTGATACATACAAATCTAGAGGAGCTTCTTCCGAACAGCCGCAAGACGAAGACATCAACGACAGATGCTCGTGTGGTTGACATGGTGAACAGTTTCCATAGCAGACATTGTTGCTCTTTATAAACAGGTTACAGAGCTATGGTAGCGCTATCCAGTAACGTACGGTGGCCATGGGTGATATTTTTGTACAATGAATAACCCCTCNAAGCTCTATGCTGAAGAACTGCTGAAACAGTAGCGTACGGTGGCCATGGGTGATATTTTTGTACGATGAATAACCCCTGTAATATTACATGTATCAAAATTTAAAAAAAAANGATACGATATGTATCCGAATTTAAACAAAATAAAAACACTAAAATTGGCATCAAAATTATCAAAGTTGACTATGTGTGGGCTTCATAATTTTTCAAGAAAAACCTTACACTTGGTTTGAGACTACAATACACAACAAAAGCTGGCTATTTATGAAGTCTATTTTTGTACTCAGCACATGTGTAAATTTCGTAAAAATTCCATCGGATTGACCTATGATAAAACGTTGTTCTACCAAGTTGATGTTATTCAATTTAAGACAGGTGTTTTAAGAAAAAATACTCTTTCTGGGGGATCAGGTTTGGTTTAAAATCATGTTTGGTTTTATTTGGCGATTTTCGATGTTGTTACCATGGTTTTCACAAGTCAGATATCTGGTGAAACTCTTCTTGATAAAAAGTAGTTTATAAATATACATATATATTGTACTACTCTATATAATGATGAACATTATACTACTCTATAAGGGAGGAAAGCTCTCGATGTCGAAATGTCGACCCCACCTAATAATCAAAAACAACATTTCTAGTTGAATATGGGAAAATGGTTAGTACCGTTGGAAATATGGATAACTCCTATATGCACGTAAAATGTGTTCACCTTCCGCGAACATGAACTCTGTTTCCTCCAAAAACACACGCCATTTCATAGTTTCAAAGTTTTTCGCAGATCTCTGTGGCTGTATTTAAGGGCATCCCCTTACTGGTCATAGTTTTGTTATGTTATAATTTTACAAAACCTGAACTATGTAGATAAGAAAGACAATATATCATGCAAAACATGTGCCCGTATCTAGGGCACGTACATGTACGTACGTGTACGTGTACTGATGAGAATGTATACAAAAAGAGAGTGCTAATATGATACCAAATTGTTTCTATAGCTATTACAAACGGTTTTTCTGATTGGAGTGCAAGATCATATTGTACGAATAAAAAACCGTTTGCTCCTTAACACTTAACCTCCTGTTTATTATCATTTGAGGTTACAGAAAATATTTGTCCCGGCTTTATTTTGATGATTTACAGGGTTTATTAACTAATAGTAACATTTGTATGGATTAACCCATAATTACTGTACGTACACATCGTGATTTTGTGCACTAATTAAATACTCCTGTGACTTTGTGTGATCAGTCGCTGAACAGAGACGAGCGTTCCAATCTTCAGTGCACACAAAAGATTAAGTCCATATTGTTTCATTACTATTTTAAGATATGATATATTTCATGCTTAAAAGTAATTCATGTATTTTTCAAATGTTACTCAAATGTACAATGAAGAAATAAAAATATCCCTATGGTTCCAATATGTTGAGGCTATGCCTATAACGCTATGTCAAGACCATCATAAGAAAGCGTGGAACAATTGATGGGTGAACATAATTAATCAAGTGTGTATTATGGACTCATGCAAGTTTGACCGTTGTATCATGAAACGTTACATTTTGTGAACAGAATGATCGTTTCATCATTACTATTTTATTGGACATTGATCCCACCCAATGATTGCTTTCCGTCTGATACTCCGACACGTGTAGGGATACACTCCCCGTACGTTAAAAGCCTCATGTTCAACTCTATTAAAGGCAGAAAAGCGAAAAAGAAAGCAGTGAAATGTTTAGCTAACTGAGGACTATCACCATATAATCACCATAATATGCCGCTACTCTGAACGTAACTTTGGACCCGAATGATATAACGATAAGAAAAAATGAGGATATTTATATCTATTTTATGTCGTTTATGTGCTATTGAACAAGCATTCACGACATTTCATGTAATGGTTTTGTTATTTTTTAAATGAATATCACTCCGCCTACTGCTTTTGTGGCATGCTATCTACCGTCTCGTACACACATGTGTAAGCTGACTACCTACGTGTGTTAACAACGTCTGTGTGACCTACATAATCACCGAGCGGTATTATCGATCGCCAGACTCAAGTTAAGTTTGAATACACCTTCCGGGTAACAGTCCATGGGTTTGACAGCACCGAAGTTTTCCTGATTTAAGAAATATTTACCGAGTACTGCGTCCCTGTCATAAACCAGCAGGTAATATACTACATAACTTTATCTTTGTAATATTTTGAACAACACATAGTCTAATTTCTTGTTAACACACTTCTCTATACTTACGCCCTATTAGAATAACCTGAAACGAAAGTGCAAACAAAATTACAGTTTTAAGTGGTTTTCCTCAATATGTAAAGATAATGTTTGTTTTGCATTAATTACTAACACCCTTTATATACCATTTCAATATCAAAAGCAACATAGTTTATCATTAAAAACAATATTTTTGATTGTACTTTCGTTTTCCGTACGTGTACAAACTGATGACGTAGACACTTACATATAATTAAGTTACGCATACGTGTATTAATGGAAGGAACATTCCTTAATTTTAATGCGCTTGATGATTTTCTTTAAAAAATAATTTGAAAGACACTTAAACATATAGTCAAGTCCATTTTTAAAGTTCTGTGTAATGATAGAGACATTTGATAAACAAATAATATACTTTGGGTCAACAGGTCAACGATATATATATAATCACAGCTATGTACAGCTGTGCTAGTATATGGCGATGTTTGTGCTATGGAGATACACAACAAAACAGACGATGGCAGCTGTGAAATATAATATTTTTACAAATATATTTCATTTAAAAAATTCACATTTAAATTAAATTAGTAAGCTTAATTCTGACAGAAACTTGGTCCACCGTGCAAACAAACATGCACACATAAATAGATGATCCTAGCCACACTTTCTCTGTGTAAAATGTGTTCCATTAATGCTGGGGAAAATATAAGGTTAATTATGTTTTCTATCTATATTTGGTGATATCTCCGCATTGTTCGACTAGAACATCGAAGTTGATTTTAATTTCGAACAGGACCTCGATGTATCTGTGCTATTGTTAATGGCGTAATCATTGCATGGGTCCATACTCGCCATCGATATTTGAAAATTAACATCAAAACGAGTTTAGTCTTTATCAAACACTGTCAGAAGCAGTGGAACCATTTAAGAAAAGAAGGTCTGGATTGGAAACCACAAACTTAGTATCTGAAATACAACGAAGCATCGTCAAGCGCATATTTTATGTTTTTAAACAGTATTTACAAATAACAAAAGAAATGCGGAGATACTCCGAATTTACATTTATCTAATGCAAACAATTCACCTGTTGTAATTGTATTTGATACACATGTGAGTATAACATCTCTGCATTGGAGACTTACATTTTAGTGAGCGTGGAGGTGGTGGTTCGGGTACATGTAGCTATGGAAAACCGGTACGATATACTTTATGAAAAATCCGTTATGTGAAATGCTTCATGCGTGTTACTAAATTCGTGGTAATACATAGTGCTTCATGCGTCATGTTGTGTGCGGAAACATCACAGGATGTATCAATTAGGACATATACCTCTATTACACGTTCATACATCGAATAAGGCATACGTCCGTTGAAGCTACTTGGAAAAGTTAGATTGTTCAAATATGTTCAAATAACTGCGTTTTAAGAGACAGTTATAAATATACATGTATTATTAAAAATAATGACCACTTTTCAGTAATTGAACACGAGAAGTCAACGTAGTTATATATATAAGAAATCTCAGTATGCTTTATCTAAAAAATAGTCTGTGTGTTATTGGCATATATTTACATTCTTGATGTTGGTTCTGTACATGAATTTACCAACTGAAAACAACTGCCATTAGACCATGATTGAGAAGAGTTATCTTCCCTTCTCCGAGATAAAGTAGTTGCGAGAAATAATAATATCTTCTGAGGAGTGCGTTGATAGGTCTATCAGCTACTGCTATTCTTTGCCGCAATGTACTGGGACAAAAATCCATTCAATCCCTTTATGTCCCAGTACCTATATACACATCTGCGTGTCTGTTTATACCTGTAAATAATTCAAATTGTTGAAATAATCTATGCTCCCTTACATATATGTTTAAATTAACGGTTTATCAAAATCTCTCTTTTTGATTATGTTGTTGTACAATAAGAAATATAAAAAAAAAAGAACTTCCGCCTGATCCTCTCTTTTATTTTTAATCTAATCAAGTCCCAGGAAGATGAATATTTGTAGACTCAGTCCAAATATCACCTTATGTTTTAGTTCCATATCAAATAAACTTTCCATAAATGTAAATAAATGGAATGTTTCCCTGAATTTAGTCTCAAAAGAAAAATATGGACTTTATCTTCTTTTAAACATTCGACTTTAGTCCAAGACTGTTTCGTGACAAAGAGGTTTGATATCATATGTTGTCCTGATTCTTTTTTTCTACTTATTCCATATTCTGATACTATATTTATAGTCGGGTCATATCAGTCTGTTTAGGCCCTATTGGTATCGCCTTGTTTGTGTCATACATATTTAATCAACCTCAAACTAGTCTGATCTAACTCCATTGGTGATGGTTGACTCCATATATGTGATGTTGTCTCCGTGTTTTATTAAGGCCACAAGTTTCATTCGATTCTTATGATCAGTTCTTACTCTATACATATTTGTATTTTAATATGATCCACTTTTTCATGTTGGTCTCATTTGTTTACGTCTGTCTTTATCCATAAGGTCAATAGTGATACCAAATATTTTACTGTTTATGTCTATGCTAGTCTATCGGATCTGATAAGATATAAATATATTTGTTTTATTAAAAATAGTAAAATTCAGAGATATGTTCAAAATTGCCACAATTGGTAACACTGTCGTGATTAGATAAATGAAAAGAAAAAAATCTGTACGTGCGAAATTTTATAGATTTCGAGAATCCTTAGCCTACTACAATGTACTTTGTTTTGCAAGAAAGGCTGTTCATGCAAATTACAATAAACAGAAGTCTCTTTCTTAATCTGTGTGAATTTGAAAACAAATTTCACCGTAGATATGCCTTGCTGTTACAGACGACAACTGTCATTTGTCTATCACCTGTATATATTATGACATCATAACTCTGATCTGGCCCTTAAGCCTTATTTATTATCCAGGTCTACTCAAATACCATTGATTGTGCCTGATCCAACATGTCTTTTCTAGTTGTCACAATAATATCATCTTATACTCAATCTCATTACTATGCACTAGGCTTATCTGCATCTTAGCAGCCTCCGATATTTCATAAAAATATGAAACAATTCGGTAGATTTGTAACAATATACGTGCCTAACTAATCTGTTTTATTAAGTTTTCATGAAGTATAATGCAAAAGGCATTAAATCTTAGTCGTGATGATAATTGATATTTCATTTCATATCATCAGAAATGTCAGGCAAAAATAAAGCCAACACTACTACCAAGAAAACTGCACCTGCAGCTCCACACTGTCAGTCACCAGCTCTTAAGAGAAATCAACACAAAGAAACAAAGTCTGATTTAGTGGTAGAAGGTACCGCATCACAGCCTACTACAAAAGGAGAGCAGCATAAGAAAACGACAGCTGATCAAGCAAAGGCCAATTCAGTGATTTCAGTTACCCAATGCCAGCCTTCTACGGCGGACGCCAGGACAGAAGGTTCACCACAACCGCCTAGCCAACCTAATGATGGCACCAACAAAAAGGAACCTGATCATGCAAAGACTGAGCCGGACACAAAGCCTATAAAAACAGAACATACCGATGTTCGAACACCTACTGATAAGGCACCTTCTGAGGTAGAGAAAGCGAAGAAATCTCACAATCCTGAAATTAGGGTGACAAGTGACAGCCAGCTCAATCCAAAAGATTTGGACTTGGGTAAAACTATCACTGGTGTAATGGATGCTCTCGGCTTGCTAGACAATAACGAAGATGCGATGAAAGAGTATCAGGCATTGTTGAAACAACAGAGGAATTTGGAAGAACAAATATCATCCGAGGTATGATACAGATGGCAAGGATATAAAGGAATTATTTTTATATATAATGACATATCAAAGAAAACAGAGTCTTAATATTGACACCGAAATAATGTAAAGTACAAAGACGCATCCTTTCTTATAAAATACATAGATCTGTAATTTTTGTAAACGGATAACCGTCTTATGAATGGTTATTAAAAACATAATTTTATTATCAGCATTTTAAGATTATTTTAGTTTCAATTTCATTAACTTCCGTTGCATATCACAAAATTATGAATAAAGTTATTGTTATTCCTGTCATTCAGGAAAACGACAATAGAGAGGTAAAATACCAAAGGTTGTTAGACGAAAACATTGACTCATTTAGTGAACTGTTTTTACTTTACAGAAGAGGAAATCATGGCAGGAAAACAACGACATGATGATGGAAGAATGTGACAAGATCGGACAGGCGGAATTGTCAGGGTCGTTGTATAATTCTCTTTTGCAATTAAAAAAAAAACATCCCCAGCAATCCACTAATGCATTAAAAGAATTTGCATTCAGAAAACAATTGGTGGAACATCTTCAGGTGAGATTTGCACTAAAATCCGATATACGCGAGTACTTATAAATATAAATCCACACAAAAAAGATACTTTAGTTACTTTGATATCAAAGTTGAATGACTAAAGTAACGCAATGTAATAGTTGATATTACTGAGGAATGTATGACTTATGTTACTGCAGCAGGCATATCTATACCAAATATCACAATAAAATAACTATTCTCGTTTATACATGTAGTAACACATATATTACAATTACATCATAACATATATTCTTTCTTACTTTCTTATAGTAGCAGAAATCTAGCATAACATATAACCTCATTTATAGAAAAGGAAGGTACATTGTACATGTAAACATAACAATGTATACCTTTTCTTATACTAACAGACGTGTAACAGTAACAGAATAGATCAATTGAAACATATATATTCTCTCGTGAAATATCTGACATAAAGCAATAGTTATGTATCCATCCTCATTGTTGGTAGTTGATAAGCGACAATAACATTATATAGCTATGTTTAGTGGATCACACAAAACAATAAGATTATACATTTCCATCCATAGAAGCAGACATGTAACTAACATATACTAATTTAAAGGAAAGTTACAGATTTATTTATTTTCTTTATTTTCTATTTTTACCCCTTTTTTTTAATTCTTACAAAACGTATGACTTTGTTTATGTTTTGTTATGTGAAGGCACATTGAAGATATTTCGCGTAAATATCTTAATATACATAAAGGATCTTACGTAAGTTTCCATTTCATATGAGATATATGAAATGAAAACGAGTGTAGGATTCTTTTTATCACATAATCAAGATTTGTGGCATTAATCGTGTAAAACCACAATTTTCATGCAACCTTGAAATGTAAAAAAAANCAGCACTTAAATTGGCATATACATGATGAAGTTGACTATGTGGGCTTCACATTCAAAAAATAAAAGAATCAAATTTGGTTTGAGACTACGTTTTTGGCCATTTANATTTTTGTACTCAGCACATGTGTAAATTTCGTAAAAATTCCATCGGATTGACCTATGATAAAACGTTGTTCTACCAAGTTGATGTTATTCAATTTAAGACAGGTGTTTTAAGAAAAAATACTCTTTCTGGGGGATCAGGTTTGGTTTAAAATCATGTTTGGTTTTATTTGGCGATTTTCGATGTTGTTACCATGGTTTTCACAAGTCAGATATCTGGTGAAACTCTTCTTGATAAAAAGTAGTTTATAAATATACATATATATTGTACTACTCTATATAATGATGAACATTATACTACTCTATAAGGGAGGAAAGCTCTCGATGTCGAAATGTCGACCCCACCTAATAATCAAAAACAACATTTCTAGTTGAATATGGGAAAATGGTTAGTACCGTTGGAAATATGGATAACTCCTATATGCACGTAAAATGTGTTCACCTTCCGCGAACATGAACTCTGTTTCCTCCAAAAACACACGCCATTTCATAGTTTCAAAGTTTTTCGCAGATCTCTGTGGCTGTATTTAAGGGCATCCCCTTACTGGTCATAGTTTTGTTATGTTATAATTTTACAAAACCTGAACTATGTAGATAAGAAAGACAATATATCATGCAAAACATGTGCCCGTATCTAGGGCACGTACATGTACGTACGTGTACGTGTACTGATGAGAATGTATACAAAAAGAGAGTGCTAATATGATACCAAATTGTTTCTATAGCTATTACAAACGGTTTTTCTGATTGGAGTGCAAGATCATATTGTACGAATAAAAAACCGTTTGCTCCTTAACACTTAACCTCCTGTTTATTATCATTTGAGGTTACAGAAAATATTTGTCCCGGCTTTATTTTGATGATTTACAGGGTTTATTAACTAATAGTAACATTTGTATGGATTAACCCATAATTACTGTACGTACACATCGTGATTTTGTGCACTAATTAAATACTCCTGTGACTTTGTGTGATCAGTCGCTGAACAGAGACGAGCGTTCCAATCTTCAGTGCACACAAAAGATTAAGTCCATATTGTTTCATTACTATTTTAAGATATGATATATTTCATGCTTAAAAGTAATTCATGTATTTTTCAAATGTTACTCAAATGTACAATGAAGAAATAAAAATATCCCTATGGTTCCAATATGTTGAGGCTATGCCTATAACGCTATGTCAAGACCATCATAAGAAAGCGTGGAACAATTGATGGGTGAACATAATTAATCAAGTGTGTATTATGGACTCATGCAAGTTTGACCGTTGTATCATGAAACGTTACATTTTGTGAACAGAATGATCGTTTCATCATTACTATTTTATTGGACATTGATCCCACCCAATGATTGCTTTCCGTCTGATACTCCGACACGTGTAGGGATACACTCCCCGTACGTTAAAAGCCTCATGTTCAACTCTATTAAAGGCAGAAAAGCGAAAAAGAAAGCAGTGAAATGTTTAGCTAACTGAGGACTATCACCATATAATCACCATAATATGCCGCTACTCTGAACGTAACTTTGGACCCGAATGATATAACGATAAGAAAAAATGAGGATATTTATATCTATTTTATGTCGTTTATGTGCTATTGAACAAGCATTCACGACATTTCATGTAATGGTTTTGTTATTTTTTAAATGAATATCACTCCGCCTACTGCTTTTGTGGCATGCTATCTACCGTCTCGTACACACATGTGTAAGCTGACTACCTACGTGTGTTAACAACGTCTGTGTGACCTACATAATCACCGAGCGGTATTATCGATCGCCAGACTCAAGTTAAGTTTGAATACACCTTCCGGGTAACAGTCCATGGGTTTGACAGCACCGAAGTTTTCCTGATTTAAGAAATATTTACCGAGTACTGCGTCCCTGTCATAAACCAGCAGGTAATATACTACATAACTTTATCTTTGTAATATTTTGAACAACACATAGTCTAATTTCTTGTTAACACACTTCTCTATACTTACGCCCTATTAGAATAACCTGAAACGAAAGTGCAAACAAAATTACAGTTTTAAGTGGTTTTCCTCAATATGTAAAGATAATGTTTGTTTTGCATTAATTACTAACACCCTTTATATACCATTTCAATATCAAAAGCAACATAGTTTATCATTAAAAACAATATTTTTGATTGTACTTTCGTTTTCCGTACGTGTACAAACTGATGACGTAGACACTTACATATAATTAAGTTACGCATACGTGTATTAATGGAAGGAACATTCCTTAATTTTAATGCGCTTGATGATTTTCTTTAAAAAATAATTTGAAAGACACTTAAACATATAGTCAAGTCCATTTTTAAAGTTCTGTGTAATGATAGAGACATTTGATAAACAAATAATATACTTTGGGTCAACAGGTCAACGATATATATATAATCACAGCTATGTACAGCTGTGCTAGTATATGGCGATGTTTGTGCTATGGAGATACACAACAAAACAGACGATGGCAGCTGTGAAATATAATATTTTTACAAATATATTTCATTTAAAAAATTCACATTTAAATTAAATTAGTAAGCTTAATTCTGACAGAAACTTGGTCCACCGTGCAAACAAACATGCACACATAAATAGATGATCCTAGCCACACTTTCTCTGTGTAAAATGTGTTCCATTAATGCTGGGGAAAATATAAGGTTAATTATGTTTTCTATCTATATTTGGTGATATCTCCGCATTGTTCGACTAGAACATCGAAGTTGATTTTAATTTCGAACAGGACCTCGATGTATCTGTGCTATTGTTAATGGCGTAATCATTGCATGGGTCCATACTCGCCATCGATATTTGAAAATTAACATCAAAACGAGTTTAGTCTTTATCAAACACTGTCAGAAGCAGTGGAACCATTTAAGAAAAGAAGGTCTGGATTGGAAACCACAAACTTAGTATCTGAAATACAACGAAGCATCGTCAAGCGCATATTTTATGTTTTTAAACAGTATTTACAAATAACAAAAGAAATGCGGAGATACTCCGAATTTACATTTATCTAATGCAAACAATTCACCTGTTGTAATTGTATTTGATACACATGTGAGTATAACATCTCTGCATTGGAGACTTACATTTTAGTGAGCGTGGAGGTGGTGGTTCGGGTACATGTAGCTATGGAAAACCGGTACGATATACTTTATGAAAAATCCGTTATGTGAAATGCTTCATGCGTGTTACTAAATTCGTGGTAATACATAGTGCTTCATGCGTCATGTTGTGTGCGGAAACATCACAGGATGTATCAATTAGGACATATACCTCTATTACACGTTCATACATCGAATAAGGCATACGTCCGTTGAAGCTACTTGGAAAAGTTAGATTGTTCAAATATGTTCAAATAACTGCGTTTTAAGAGACAGTTATAAATATACATGTATTATTAAAAATAATGACCACTTTTCAGTAATTGAACACGAGAAGTCAACGTAGTTATATATATAAGAAATCTCAGTATGCTTTATCTAAAAAATAGTCTGTGTGTTATTGGCATATATTTACATTCTTGATGTTGGTTCTGTACATGAATTTACCAACTGAAAACAACTGCCATTAGACCATGATTGAGAAGAGTTATCTTCCCTTCTCCGAGATAAAGTAGTTGCGAGAAATAATAATATCTTCTGAGGAGTGCGTTGATAGGTCTATCAGCTACTGCTATTCTTTGCCGCAATGTACTGGGACAAAAATCCATTCAATCCCTTTATGTCCCAGTACCTATATACACATCTGCGTGTCTGTTTATACCTGTAAATAATTCAAATTGTTGAAATAATCTATGCTCCCTTACATATATGTTTAAATTAACGGTTTATCAAAATCTCTCTTTTTGATTATGTTGTTGTACAATAAGAAATATAAAAAAAAAAGAACTTCCGCCTGATCCTCTCTTTTATTTTTAATCTAATCAAGTCCCAGGAAGATGAATATTTGTAGACTCAGTCCAAATATCACCTTATGTTTTAGTTCCATATCAAATAAACTTTCCATAAATGTAAATAAATGGAATGTTTCCCTGAATTTAGTCTCAAAAGAAAAATATGGACTTTATCTTCTTTTAAACATTCGACTTTAGTCCAAGACTGTTTCGTGACAAAGAGGTTTGATATCATATGTTGTCCTGATTCTTTTTTTCTACTTATTCCATATTCTGATACTATATTTATAGTCGGGTCATATCAGTCTGTTTAGGCCCTATTGGTATCGCCTTGTTTGTGTCATACATATTTAATCAACCTCAAACTAGTCTGATCTAACTCCATTGGTGATGGTTGACTCCATATATGTGATGTTGTCTCCGTGTTTTATTAAGGCCACAAGTTTCATTCGATTCTTATGATCAGTTCTTACTCTATACATATTTGTATTTTAATATGATCCACTTTTTCATGTTGGTCTCATTTGTTTACGTCTGTCTTTATCCATAAGGTCAATAGTGATACCAAATATTTTACTGTTTATGTCTATGCTAGTCTATCGGATCTGATAAGATATAAATATATTTGTTTTATTAAAAATAGTAAAATTCAGAGATATGTTCAAAATTGCCACAATTGGTAACACTGTCGTGATTAGATAAATGAAAAGAAAAAAATCTGTACGTGCGAAATTTTATAGATTTCGAGAATCCTTAGCCTACTACAATGTACTTTGTTTTGCAAGAAAGGCTGTTCATGCAAATTACAATAAACAGAAGTCTCTTTCTTAATCTGTGTGAATTTGAAAACAAATTTCACCGTAGATATGCCTTGCTGTTACAGACGACAACTGTCATTTGTCTATCACCTGTATATATTATGACATCATAACTCTGATCTGGCCCTTAAGCCTTATTTATTATCCAGGTCTACTCAAATACCATTGATTGTGCCTGATCCAACATGTCTTTTCTAGTTGTCACAATAATATCATCTTATACTCAATCTCATTACTATGCACTAGGCTTATCTGCATCTTAGCAGCCTCCGATATTTCATAAAAATATGAAACAATTCGGTAGATTTGTAACAATATACGTGCCTAACTAATCTGTTTTATTAAGTTTTCATGAAGTATAATGCAAAAGGCATTAAATCTTAGTCGTGATGATAATTGATATTTCATTTCATATCATCAGAAATGTCAGGCAAAAATAAAGCCAACACTACTACCAAGAAAACTGCACCTGCAGCTCCACACTGTCAGTCACCAGCTCTTAAGAGAAATCAACACAAAGAAACAAAGTCTGATTTAGTGGTAGAAGGTACCGCATCACAGCCTACTACAAAAGGAGAGCAGCATAAGAAAACGACAGCTGATCAAGCAAAGGCCAATTCAGTGATTTCAGTTACCCAATGCCAGCCTTCTACGGCGGACGCCAGGACAGAAGGTTCACCACAACCGCCTAGCCAACCTAATGATGGCACCAACAAAAAGGAACCTGATCATGCAAAGACTGAGCCGGACACAAAGCCTATAAAAACAGAACATACCGATGTTCGAACACCTACTGATAAGGCACCTTCTGAGGTAGAGAAAGCGAAGAAATCTCACAATCCTGAAATTAGGGTGACAAGTGACAGCCAGCTCAATCCAAAAGATTTGGACTTGGGTAAAACTATCACTGGTGTAATGGATGCTCTCGGCTTGCTAGACAATAACGAAGATGCGATGAAAGAGTATCAGGCATTGTTGAAACAACAGAGGAATTTGGAAGAACAAATATCATCCGAGGTATGATACAGATGGCAAGGATATAAAGGAATTATTTTTATATATAATGACATATCAAAGAAAACAGAGTCTTAATATTGACACCGAAATAATGTAAAGTACAAAGACGCATCCTTTCTTATAAAATACATAGATCTGTAATTTTTGTAAACGGATAACCGTCTTATGAATGGTTATTAAAAACATAATTTTATTATCAGCATTTTAAGATTATTTTAGTTTCAATTTCATTAACTTCCGTTGCATATCACAAAATTATGAATAAAGTTATTGTTATTCCTGTCATTCAGGAAAACGACAATAGAGAGGTAAAATACCAAAGGTTGTTAGACGAAAACATTGACTCATTTAGTGAACTGTTTTTACTTTACAGAAGAGGAAATCATGGCAGGAAAACAACGACATGATGATGGAAGAATGTGACAAGATCGGACAGGCGGAATTGTCAGGGTCGTTGTATAATTCTCTTTTGCAATTAAAAAAAAAACATCCCCAGCAATCCACTAATGCATTAAAAGAATTTGCATTCAGAAAACAATTGGTGGAACATCTTCAGGTGAGATTTGCACTAAAATCCGATATACGCGAGTACTTATAAATATAAATCCACACAAAAAAGATACTTTAGTTACTTTGATATCAAAGTTGAATGACTAAAGTAACGCAATGTAATAGTTGATATTACTGAGGAATGTATGACTTATGTTACTGCAGCAGGCATATCTATACCAAATATCACAATAAAATAACTATTCTCGTTTATACATGTAGTAACACATATATTACAATTACATCATAACATATATTCTTTCTTACTTTCTTATAGTAGCAGAAATCTAGCATAACATATAACCTCATTTATAGAAAAGGAAGGTACATTGTACATGTAAACATAACAATGTATACCTTTTCTTATACTAACAGACGTGTAACAGTAACAGAATAGATCAATTGAAACATATATATTCTCTCGTGAAATATCTGACATAAAGCAATAGTTATGTATCCATCCTCATTGTTGGTAGTTGATAAGCGACAATAACATTATATAGCTATGTTTAGTGGATCACACAAAACAATAAGATTATACATTTCCATCCATAGAAGCAGACATGTAACTAACATATACTAATTTAAAGGAAAGTTACAGATTTATTTATTTTCTTTATTTTCTATTTTTACCCCTTTTTTTTAATTCTTACAAAACGTATGACTTTGTTTATGTTTTGTTATGTGAAGGCACATTGAAGATATTTCGCGTAAATATCTTAATATACATAAAGGATCTTACGTAAGTTTCCATTTCATATGAGATATATGAAATGAAAACGAGTGTAGGATTCTTTTTATCACATAATCAAGATTTGTGGCATTAATCGTGTAAAACCACAATTTTCATGCAACCTTGAAATGTAAAAAAAAAAAGCTGCCATTTTGACTCCAGTGTGTAGGTCTGTGAAGTCATTTTCTTGGTCCTATGCGTGACGTCACAATTGAGACAATTGAAACTCACAACCAATCACAGGGCTGATAGGTCATACATGGGTTAATACGCAAAGAAATATGGCATGGTATATTCACTAGATAACACAGTACAATATGTGATAAACTTACTTATACTTAAATAAATAGAGTTCTGTGTTACCGGAGCAACGACCGGGAGGACACGTGACACATGTTGATGTAGGAAAACAATCAGCGAATCCAGCAGAAAAGAAAGACAATCCTCAAAAACAGCTGCACGACGGGAACGGAAAAACAAAGGAAGTAAAACAAGATGATAGTGAGCCAACACCAACTGAATTGGACCAGGCCAAAAGAGGAGAGCATCGGAGAGATCCAGACAGATTCAGAGTGATAATACCTGACGGATACCAGCTAGTTAAATCCGAAGATTACGAACACATGCAGTACGATCTTGTGAATCAAAGAGAAAGCATTGAAGAGCTTACAAGCAGGTAAGTACACTGTGTTACTTTGATGACTAGAATATTTATATTGAATTACACTGTTTAAATAAAGAATATTTATTTTCTTGATAATGTGATTCAATGAAGTTAGGCTGGTGGTCAAGTGAATTGAAAGTTAGATTTTGAGATAATCATGTTTAGTGGAAAGTGATCCAAGCACATGATTTGTATAGCATATACATTTCAGTACATGATATTAATGTAATGAGCAACAACTGTTAATTTTCAATTCCAAAATAAATGAATATTTTGAAAGTTGTTTGTCATATCGCTTTTAATATCTCAAACTAAAACAAAACAAAAAGCAGCATATCATTCATTCCTGAAATATTTGTCTCATCTACTTGTTTAGGTTAAGTGCCATCGCTAGTAGCAAGCTAAAGGAGGGTAACCCTAACATTGCTGACCTGAGTGACAAGAACCGGCCGACCAAGCTCGGGGAACACTTTGCCGCCATGTACGATGACCAATGGTCAGAGGCCTTCGAGGAGATGGGTAAGGGTAAAAAAAAAGCTGCAAGCGAGGAGGAGGACGAGGAAGAAGAGATGAAACAAATTGATAAGTTGTTGGATGTTGTCAAGGTAGGTGTGATTTCATCTTAGTATAACTCTTAAAGTATGAATAAACACCATATTATTAATTATAAACCAGAATGATTTTATTTAGATAAGTACGACAACTTTTCCCCAAATACCGAATAAAGCTTTGTTTGTTTTAGGAGTCGTATCGGTTTTGTGGAACAGAGGCTGACAAACAGCTACAAAAAATTGCCATGGGTATGAAAGATGCAGTTTCTCTACAACAAACGGCAGAACAAGTTGCTGCAATAGACTCCAAACTGGAACAATCAACTGAATTAAAACAGAAACAAGACACTAAAAAAATGTCAGGAGTAGATATTAAATCTGGAACTGAAAGTACAGATACAGCAAGTGGTCAATCTAAACCAAAGATTGGATCAGACGGCGGTCAGCCTGGACAAAAACCTGGAGCAGCTGGTGGTCAGTCTGAACAAAAACCTGGATCAGTCGGCGGTCGGCCTGGACAAAAACCTGGAGCATCTGGTTGTCAGTCTGAACAAAAATCTGGAGCAGCTGGTGGTCAGTCTGAACAAAAATCTGGAGTAGCCGCTGGTCTATCTGGGGGAAAAAGTTCTACATTAGCAGGATCACTAAATACAGCAAAGCCTGCTACCCCGCCTGTTGGAGAAAAGGTACGATTATATGTACAATATGTATCCGTTCCAAACAAATTATGTATAAACCGTATGAAATGATATAATTGCTGAAATTGTTTATGTATAACTTGGTTAAATGCGCTTTATATCTCATTCAGACGGGCTCTGATAATGAAGTTTTATTGCAGAAGGGAGAAACGGCAGAAGCTAGGGGGAAGTCTCCTATGTCAGAGACTTGGCAAATAGCCTTGAGGTGCGCACGCAGCTTCCGGAAAGAAACAGCCTTGACCGCCGTTACAGAGATCAAACAAGTAAAGTATATTCACGTATAGCTGAAGTATTTCTTGTGCATTGTACTACGATTCACGATTGTCTTACTTATGGTAGAGTCCTATCATTCTATGTCGTTTCTTCAGCAAAGACATATTTAATTTTTTCGTCATTTTCGTAGCGTCGAGTAGCTTGCCTATTTACTATAGCAAAGACTAACATATAAAATATCTGAACCTCCACGGAAGTTCGATCCCTGCGACCATTCATTATACAGCGGGGAACAATTCAAACTGTTGTCATTTCTTTAAAAAGCTCAGCAACCTACAATTGCCTTTGAATGATATCAGAGGAAATAGCTTAGAGTTAACAGGGAAAAGCTGCCCAGAGGCAACACATTTGAAACGTAGTTAGATTATCTACCTGATGAATGTCAGGAATAGTAGTATTCCTTTAAACGCTAGGTTACGAGTTACTAAATACCACTATACATTTTACAATTTCTTTGAAAGTTCAGAATCAGCAAATTATTTATATTAATTTATCATACAAAAAGGCTGATGAGGACAAAATATTTTGCTGCTTCAGCTTTTCAAAGACCAATACATCAAAAAAATGAAGTTGGACACATCAGCGACACTGCCGGACGCTATGATGAAATACATTGACCGCTGTGTGGAGCTGATGTGGCTTATGGCTGTACAGGACCCTCCCATGGAGATCAAATGGGCTGACCATGGTGAAAGAAGTGATACTAATTACTTCAAGTTCTACCAGTCAAAGGGTAAAATGGTGAGGCAATGTGTGTGGCCGGCCGTGTTTTTGAGTGCTCATGGTGGTATTGTCAGCAAGGGCTATATCATGGGAATGACCCCTCCTCCACCAGAACAAGCGCAGAAAAAGAAAGCAAAGTAGAGTTGCTTTGATTTCACAAATAGACTTATCTGTGAAGTAATTAACGAATCAATCACTAAGGAAATCCTATGAGGTACCTGATGACTACAACGCAATTGTACTAGTGGAGTTGAAAAATGACAGATGTATGATATAACAAGTCGAACGTAACTATTAAAACGATTTGAAATCAGAATTTTAAAACAGTTGTCCCAGACATTTATTACAGATGTTATACACATACATTCCTCAATCATGTGTATATCGTGGTAAACAGTTGTACATTGTATGTTAGAGCTTATAAAAGAGTGTTATCATATGTTCATTGGTCCTACCATGGAATGACTGTGTGAATCGGAGAAAGCATATATATCTTGATTTGCCATATAATTGGATGATGTCTTTTTTGTTTATTGATTTTGTTGTTTTATATTTTTTAAATTACAAATACAAGTTATTTTTGTGTCATATTTCGTTCTTCGTTTCGCGGCGTGAAAGATGACGTTGTTTAATATTAACAAATTAACATATTACAAATCCCAAAAAAACGAAATTTTAGATATAAAACAGGTAAAATTTCGGAAAACTGGGAGTAGGAAGAAAATCCGGATAAAAACAGTACATTAATAAATAAGTAAATCAACTAACAAAATATCAATTAATTATGGCGATGATAAAGATGGAAGATCATTAATTGATTTGATAGGTTGTTAATGTACAATGTATGTCGATATATATAGTATTGTAAATTAAAATATACTAAATGAGTGTCTCCTATAAGTATAAATCTGTATCTATGGTCTGTAAATATTGAATGAATGTTGCATATTGATTGAAAGCCCTCTTAGTTGAGGACATTTTGTTGTAACAATCAATAAAAGTATGTATGCTTAATTAAATATAAAACATGATATTCCTAAAACGGAAATACGTCTTTATTATATAGAAATTGTACCGGAAGAGCGAGTATACTCTTCAATACATTAATCCGATTCCTATGCAACGACTCTTCCTGAAGAGAAATCCTTAAGTGGACAACAAAATAAAACTGTTGTAATTGTACTATTCGACGTGTCTGTGATGTTACAATAGTTTTGTTATTGATCGCTTTTGGAGTAACTGATGACGCTATTAGTGAAATTGAATAGATAGGCATATGTATGATGTAATCTATTGACCGTAAATAATGAAACAGATTTGAAATCAAAACATTCAAACAACTGTCCAAGTCTTTTTCATGCTGTGAAATAACTGTTCGATTTCGAGTTAACAAATGCCATATGTTTGAGAGAAGCATTGAAGACAGCACAGTTTGTTATTATAGAGTGTCAGCCAGCACGTTTATATCCAAAAGATTAAGTTTCTATATATTTGGATAGAATTCTTGAAATGAAATACTACTTTATGATATAGAGTCGAATAATCGAGTACACTCATTAATGGATAGCCGAGATTAAATGTAATGGTCGCAAAACATAAGTTGCTCCATTTTTACTTCATCATGACAGACCACAAGCCATGTATCTAATACATTAATTCGATAGAGTGAAATATTTGAGATTGAAATTTTAAATAGTTTACATTTTTTCCGTTTTTCATTTTTGTATGATCTTCGTATATATCTGTTTTTTAGTCCAATTAGCCGTGCATCTTGATAGTTAAGTTTGTTTGAATATTTTCGCTGATATATTATCAAATTAGTTTCGATATTCTCTTAACAATTAAAACGAATTAGTAGTGACTGCGATATTGTGATATATTTTCATAACCAGGAGTTGTTAAAATATACTTTTATTTATTGAATACTTGATGATCGCCGTTTAATTCAACTCTGATACACATATTAAAGGAATTGGTGTGTAACGAAAGAAAAGCAATATGAAATAAATGTATTCAATTAATAACAGATGTTGTTATATTATTTGTTGGCGACTTCATGATAACTTTGTTGAAGTTAAAGACAATAGAAGGTTAAGAATACAACCTAACAGTATCAAAGAGATTTCCTTTTCCTTTGAAGTCAGTGACATTGACATTGAGTTATTTGATATTTAGAAATCGAGTTCTGAGAATAAATAAAAATGTTAACCTATAACCTAATCTCCATATAACGAGGTATCCATACCAATAATCAAATGTCCATATGTCGACTATAACCTATAACCAGACCTGAATATATCGACATAGCCGTTATGTTGAGATATAGAAACATATAACCAAATTTCACATGTTACACATTTCATAAACTGACTTTCATATACTGAGGAATACATGCATATATATCCTTGTAACCAAGCTTCTTAATGTCGAGAAATATATATCTACAACAAAACCTCGTTATATATAGTTATACATACAAATATACACAAAAGAAAACTATGTTTTGTCAGGTTAGAATCTCGTTATATAGAGGTATATATACCATACACGTAATCAAACCTCGATATGCCGAGGTGAAAATACAAATATACCTATGACCAAACTAATTTATGTACGGTTAGAACCTTGTTATATGGAGATATACATATTATACATATTATGTCGGGATATAACCTAGATATATAGAGGTATCCATAAAATTCATGTAATCAAACCTCATTATGACGAGGTAGACATACAAATGTACCTTGAACCAAACTATGTCTTGTCGGATAGAACCTCTTTATGTAAAGGTATACATACTTTAAATGTAATAAATCCTACTTATTGCAGAATATACATATTTTTTACATAAGAAAAGGAAGGGAAAATAATTGAACCAAGCATTGTACATGAAACATCGTATTCAATGACAGCTTGTAAACAAGGATTTTGTGTATGAAAAATTCACATTTCATAACAACGTATACAAGTTTTATTTATTTAACGAGACGTTTTGCTAGAGAAATACAATCAACGGAGACAATGTCACAAACTGATGAAATTAACCAGACTTTGACATTGAGAAATATAGACAGGCCAAATGACCTTGTATTATATCAATCTATATATCATCATCTATTATATTCTACGATTTGAATATACAGCTTAACTACCCATTTTAAAAATACAGATATTTACACATTGTATATATAGGTCTCATAAGTAATAATTACATATATATAACGATAGTATGATCCAATATTGACACTGGATACGACAAAAACAGTTTGTTGGAAACGCGTTACTAAAAACGATATATAAACAAAAACTAGTAACGACAGTGCAGACAAAAGCATTTGTTAAATACTGAAGTCAATCTGACCCTCTTTTAGTATTTAACATTTATGTGGTCTCCAACTAATACTTTTGACAGATCGCAACGCAGCTAGTTTTGCTTCTTGTAATTGCTAATCATAAACCAACAAAAACATTGTTTCCAATTGTTTGTCATTTTTTTTTATTAAAATGACGGAGTTGAAATGATATAACATATATACAACAAGAAACGTGAATAGTGATTAATAACTCACAATTCACCAAAAGGTGGAGCATAACAACAGCCACACGACCTGGTGCATCTAGACGTGTCAATTACGAATAGATACAATCGCCGCATACCCTTGTAATGCAATCCATTCAGTGTATTATACATGTACACTCTAAAACTGATCATAAAATCACGCCTATCTAGAATTCCAGGTAAGCGATAAGTCGCTTCCGAGAAAAGCACCATAGAAATAAACAACTCGGTTCTCGGCTACGATATACAAAATTGTACACATGTGCACATATGCCTGTCTTATACACGGTGGACAAATACCAGCATGTGGAATAGCGCTACAACGTAAAGAAGGTAGGCAAACCTTGACACATCGACTACCGGTAAATATAACTTTTAAGTACAAAAAGAGGTTGCTTTCATATTAAATGTATAATACTTATAGTGTGTATATAGAGTATATCTGTGTAGGGTGTGTTTAGATATTAGTTCTACCGAATAAGCATTTGTTAGTGCAACACCAGGAAGTAAAATAATATTGGTAAGTATATACATAGAGGCTCTCAAGGGATAACCGTAATGTATGATGGGAAATTTAAAAAAAATGATAAATTCCATTTCCTATTTTTTTTTATATAGATTAGTTTGGACTTGATTATGTATTCCAAAATAAGTGCTTCTTTGGTAGTATTGATATGTGGATTGATCAATTAAACAAATTAGGCTTTGAAGATACCAATTTCAATATTTTTGATTTCGATGAAGAACGTTTAATGCATTTTTCAGTTACTTTCAATGTCTGTATCTGGTGAACGATTGATCGGGCTGGTAGAATGTCAAAGTCTGAAGTGTATGTAGGAACTCTGATTCGAACATTTGATTACAGGACGGAGTTTTAACTTACATAAATGGATACCAGCGTGTCAAGTGGGTTTCGAGACCTGAACGACTTTCTTCAAAAACTTAACTCCGGATCTTACTTGCAATCTGACTTTAGTAAACCAAAATGTCAAACAATTAAAGAATGTCTTCTAATGCTTGAATCACACGTGGGTAAAGAGCACATTGATGTAAGTATTTCAAATATATTAAAAAAGCGTAAATGATTTTCAGAAACATTGGATTAGATTTCTATTATCAAACTCTACATACTTTTCAAAATATCTTCTCCTTTTAAATGCATATTATTCCTTCCGATTTTTTTTTTTAATTAAGATTCAATAAAATGTCTGATGTAATGACGTTTTCTTTACAGATCAAAATCACGAAAAATAGACTTTGCACGTGAAATAGAAATACCTTACATGCTACGCTGTTCCAAACTGTAACCCTCTGTTACATGGATCTATGTTACTGCGCTTTATGTCAAGTAAAACGCCTTCGTTAAATTTGAGGTGATATAATGCATAATAAACATATCATGATTGAACTTATAACTCGGAATTATTGCGGAATTTTTTTTTTCTCATTTTTTTTTATACTGGTACATATACTATATATTCAACTTCAATGCGAGCACTTATTTGTATTATTTCTGAATTCAAACAGCTTGTGGTATCGAATGAAAAAAGCTGTATTTGAATGAAAATATACATATCAAATATAGCAACACTTGAATACTTATAAGAACATTGATTCTTTGTCTATTTCTTCTCGGAACACACAACAGATACTCATATAGAGAACAGTTATGCCGTATACGTATAGTATAGGTGAAAGTGGTGTGTTTATTTTTAAAGGTATCTGCCATTCGAAGTATTTTACATTCTGCCGAAAGAGGGAATGCTCAAGGCCTGGATTCCACTGCCGTAAGCAGAGCACTGGAGGAATACAGACAACTTGCTTCTCTCTTACAAAACCAGGTCAATTTTATATTTTCGAAAAGCGTTATTTTTATACCAACATGGCCGAAATGTTTCATTTCTGAAAAATGTAGCAAACCTATACCGCATTCGGTAGACACGTCATGTTCATGAATGAAAAAACCTGAAATGGCTTTGATTGTTTGGTGTTATGATGGTATGATGCACATTTATTGGATACTTTGATAATAAGTATTCAAAGAGAAAAATAACCATGGTCATTGTCACTATTCGCTGTTATATATCAAACCTCTGCTTTGTTATTTTTTTCTCATATAAGTAAAACATTACAAGTAGTTAAGTCGAGTAAGATAAAGATGACAAGAAACCTCCATTCTGCAGGATTGACAATAAACTATCTACCGACAGAAGTATAGAAACCTGTCGTCAAAGTTGACTATAAACAATGCTGTTCAGAAAAATATTTTAACTTAATATAGATACTTGTATTGAGAAGGAACAATTTTATTCCAGTGGTTTTGAATTAGATAATATGGATTTCGACTTATACACTAAGGAACAATTTCATTCCAGTGGTTATGAATAGGATTTTAGTGGGGTGGTTCATGCGATATTTCATCTAAAGGGTTTGAATTGCAATGATGCAATTGATGTCTTGAATTCTTCGATAGATTTAGGTCTTGACATTTAGGATAGTATGTGACAAGTCGAGATAGGCAGTGTTTTAATGTTCTTTAAATAGCATGTCAATTTGGTATAGCCAAAAGTATCAACTAACTACAGACTCTCACGTGAGGACATTCTGTTAGCTAAATACGTCAACATTTATTTCTTGGAATAGCTTGACATTTGACTATAAATTGTGTACCAAAGATAACAGTTTAACGTAACAACTTTATATATATTTACGATTGGCTTTGACTTGTCACCTATCCAATCGAAACTAGGGTAGTTTACCAATCTTTCTCAAGGAAATTATCATGTTATTGACATAAACCTTATGTTACTGCAGTCTACTCACTAATATGCCTCGTTTTAGGTTTCGTGAGTCAGCAATATAACTCGATAACTACATACATGATTCATTGTATAATACAATTAAACCATACATATATATGCTTATGAGTATCTATTCTTTTCTAAGGAACATGATCACCACAACAGCAAAGAATCTTCTCATTATGAAAGTCACCAGGACCAAGAAACATTGTCTAGATATGGCAACAGTAAACGACAACGAGAAATACCAAAAGTTGCATCTACATCTGAACATAAAGGACACTACCCAACGGAGTCTTCTACTTACAGAGGAAAACATGAACAGGACAGGAACAAGGCAGATATGGAAAGAGAGATACAAGAGTTAAGAACGAGGTAGGGAGGGTTACTTTTATTTCAGTAGGGTGAGGATAATGTTCAAACGTTAATTCTAACTCGCGGTAAGCGATTTACTAGTGTGACAACTTAACGTTTCGCTACTTATATGCAAACGTTTTTTTCTGTGTATCAACAGATCTTTTGGTTGCCTCGTCCATTACTTTTTTTTAAATAAAACATTGATTTCGTGTTTGTTTTCATAAACTAACCAAAATATTCTGTTATTTGATACAATAAATAGGTAACAGAAAAAATGTCATTTTTTTATCTTTTAAGTTCGATATATGAAATAACTATTATTGTATTGGCCTATTATGACTAAGTGCATTTAAATGTTTATTCGGTAGACTCAGTAGTGTGGTCGGTGCCAAGCTGACGGCTGGTAATACTTCTTTGGCAGACCTAAGCGACCCCAACAGACCTACAAGTATTGCCGAGCAACATCGTGAACTGTACAACGATGTCTGGGCGAACGCTCTCGAGGAGCTAACATTAAAAGACAGAAATACAGAAAAGAAGGCTGTGCTGGAACTTGGCAACATCCTCAAGGTACGAATGCATTATACCTGATATAATAGACCAGCACAATTCAAAGTTATTTTTAACTTGATCTTTACCTTTTGTCGATGTTACCGTTAATATGATTTCTTTGCATTGTATAGACACCTAGCGATAAATAGACACATTTCCAAAATTGCTGTACGTCTTCATATGTTTCGATTTTTTTTAGACATAGATAAACATATTATTTTACTGTTAGTACTGATGATTTGTCCTAAATGGGCGAAAATAATCGAGCGTAGTACTGTTTACTTGACCTGTTGCATCGGCTCACTAGACATTTTAAAATAGGCGATTCCTTTCTCTGTACTCTTGTGATTATTTTAGGTAAAAAGGTGGTTAACTCCTTGGTGGTGGTGGTGACGGGGGTGGGGAGGTTTCATACAAACCCTCGAGGTTGGCCGCGCCCTTGTAACTGGAGATAGTGGATGTCATATATCATCTGTTGTTACTAAGAATACCGAACGTTATAAAGATTTTCTGGGCACCTTTCCCTTATTACTGTATCCCTCCATCAGCTTCAGACCAATGTAGACATGGATTAACACCGATAATTTCTAAATGGTCAAAATGGTGCAGAGCAAATTTTTGTTTACCTCGCTTGTCTCTTTGTAACGACTCACTTAGATTGTTTCCTTTTTAAATAGGTGCTTCCTTTTCTGTATCTCTAGTCATGTCTTTGTCACCTTCTTTACGACAAATAAGTGTGATAAATGCAAAAATGGCCATATGGAGCTGTAAATCGTTAACTTGACTTATTATTATCATTTTTTATTATTTGAAGCAAATGCTGCAAATATAACCAATACATAGGTTGGTCAGAGAACTGATAATATTTAGAGGATATCATAAGAATCGACATTTTTCTGTTTGAATCTGTACATATGTTTTTGTTTTATTCTTTCAGAAAACATATGAAATTACAAAGCAGCTTTCAAAAGAGTCTGCAAAGAGCATGGTAGAGGCAATTATGGCAAGTTTACATAATATTGGAGTTCCACAAAGTACACAGGTAAATATATACAGTATGTCAACATTATACATCATCAGTATCAATTTTGGTAGGGCTTTACAGGTATGGATATTTAGAATATAATCAACAATTATGTGTTTTCCCTCTGAAGATTCCTATTTTTCCATATTGGAATAAGCAATATTTCAAAGGCTAATTTGAATATAAAATTAATATTTAGTTCTGATCAAATTTCACCAAATTCTGATAGTTATTCACGGTGAAAAAATATGTAATTCTTCAATAATATTCATCAGTTTAGAAATATGTAATATCAAAGTTTTACTTTATACACACACAATGTACGTATTTAAGGTGTCGCAACGTTTCAAGGCCGACTGGTCGGTCTCTTTGACACGCTATGACTGAGTGAGCGATCTTCAGTCATATATACTATAAAAAATTACCTCCTCGTTACAATCCTTATCTCCTTCTGTTATCGTCTTATATCTACTATTTTAATGTGTTTTCGATTTGTGTTGACGCTATGCTATACTTACATATAACTACATGTTACTATAACAGTATACACACGATAACAGAGCTTGGTATATTTTAGCTTAGTGGACATGCGGCCGACAGTGCGGGGACTCTGTTGGCTCATGTCCATGCGATCAGAAGGGAGAACGTGGAAATGTCCATACCCCAAATCAAACAGGTAAATTCACCAACGGTACAGACATTAAACTTATTGAACGTTTCTAATTATCTCTTTCTTCCTGGACACATTTGGGACAATACTTAAAGCATATATTACAAGACAAAAAAATATTATCAGAAATTTATATTTACAGCCAACAGCTTAGTCTTGACAAACGTGAACAGTGTACATAATTACAATATCAATCATAAAAATCATACATAAGTTCATCTGAAATTCAATTTATTCTCGGTTTTACGAAAATATTTGTTTAACGAGGATCTTGCTTTTTTAATCAAACAACTGGAATTACTTGGAAAAATGTTTCCCCTGGCTTTTGCCCTTGAACATGTCTTTTTAACGTCTCCATTTTCACTTACTGTCTATTGTCTTCTATTCAACCTTCAATGGTATGACGTCATATCGATTGTCTTAAATATGACGTCATAATGGGTGTAATTACATGACGAAATACAAAAAAACACGTTAGTTCTGTGATGAAAAACTTTATAAGAACTTTATTTCAATATCGACCTTTCAGAAAGTTACATATTTCGATTATTTCGTATACATTTTTTCAGGAATGCTGCAAGGAGATGAAGACCCTAGACAAAAGGTCACAGCCATGCGTCTATCAGTATGCGACACAGTGTGCCCGCCTCACGTGGCTGATGAACATTCAGGATCCTCCTCTTGTCCTAAAGTGGGCGAAAGAGGGGGAGCCCTTCCAGTCCCAGTACTTCAGCGAATATACATCGAGGGGCACTACAGTGGACTTCACCGCGTGGCCAGCCCTTTTAATCCAGGAAAATGGTGCAATACTAGCAAAAGGGATTGCTCAACCAAAGAGGAAATAACTTCATATGAGTGATAAGGATTGTCAGCAAACCTAACGAGATGAGATCCGTTCGATAAATAAGATGTTGCTTTTCAGACATTTAGTTCAGGACACATATACAGTAAACAGTAGTACGTGACAGCACTTAGCCAAGAACAGACTATATATATATATATATATTAGATTGCTAGTCATTTGCATCTGCAGTTTTTTTCACTCCGTCCACAACATATAGGTGCGTGTAATATTAACATTTTATATGCTATATTAGAAGAGAGAATTACCATGGCTTTACGCAAGAAATAATATAAAGCATCGTTCCTAAGTCATACAAGTATTCCCTGAATCCACGGTAACTAGACTATGAGGATTATATTAGAGGGAAGTAGATTATAAAGGAGAAACACGAAACACTTAGTCAAAGACAAGTTTTGCTGTATGTTCCCTCGTGTCTCTGGCATGAGGATTTAATATCCAAGGTATTTGTTTTACGATAAACGAGATAATAATGGTTTTGAACACGGTTTGTAAAAACCAAGAGATAAACAGAATTAATACAGTAGCAAAACAAATAATTTCCGCAAATAGACAATAAAGTTATTTATAAAAGGAATCTTATCAGCTTTCAATCTCTTTATATTCTGTAGTCAAGGTATCGAGATAAAATTTGCAGGATTCAAATTTCATTTCGAAATCCCATTATTCTCGGTGGTAAGTGATGAGGTATTCCGGGTAGCATTGCTCTGCAGCATATACGACGAACTCTCGGAAGAGCCAGTTCCCATCCCCCACGACAGAGTCGAAGTGTCCGTGACCGCAGGTGCATTTGTCCTTAAGGCACGTGGTACTTCGACAGGGTGGTCGGCGGTACTTCGTAGGGTTTGGGTCCTTACACACGAACATGTTGCCCAGCAACATGCGTACGAGCAGCATTGTCTTTGAGCCGGGCGATCTTTGCTGTTTATGATCTGCAACAGGTGATATAAAGGTGTAACAGGGATTTAGAGATTAACGAGTTATTCTTGCCTTGAAAAGCATTATATCATATTATAGTTAGCTTTAAAATTAAGACTGTTCAGTATCATAATTTGATGTACAAATCTGTTCAGTTAAGACACTCAATGTCATAAGATCCGAAAAACATGTGAAAACGAAGATATATGTCGTCTTTTATAAAACATAGAAGACAAGACTAAAACTTAGTACACAACCTACGATATCATATATTTTTGATATTCTTATAAGCATGTATCAACCTTACTTGTAAGGAAACTTGGTAGGTCAATGTTAGGTCCCATGTGTGTTCGTCTTAACTTAGTAAACCTATTCAAACCTATCGCGATTGCTGTCTCTCTCGATAACACGGGTTAAATAAGTCGCACATGGTTCGATTAAGATATGTCAGACTAAGGTAAAAGAGGTATCGTCCTTACCAGCGTATTGGTCCGCCTTTGTTGATGTTTCAGCACCATATATCCCCATTCCAAACATGGCCTTCTCATCGCTCATCCTACAATCTAATCCCTGTTGAATTACGGTCTGTACGATTTCCGGCTTTGTTCCATGGAACAGGTAGTGTTCGTTGATCTCCGGAAATATATCATCATAAAGTATGGCCCCATTTGTAGGTGACGTATCGATTGCCCCTTTGGTTTGCACACGGATGTTTTCGAGTGATCTTAGAGCTGTTGCCCCCTCTTCCGCCAACATTCTGAACTGCTCCTGACGTTTTGTTGCATATCTATTGTACACGTCAATATTCTCAATGCGCTCAACCTTGTCTACTTTTATCCGTTTGTGTCTGAGATTGACCGCGTCCCGTCCCTGTCCAACCAGCTTATTGTCCCACGTGGTTTGTACCAGACTCTCGATCGCCTTCTTGGTGGAGGCGTCTACGGGAACTACTGACCATCGCTTTACTGCCCTGCTGTTCTTTGACAGGACCGTCAGGGGAGTGTTTGCTTTGAACTTGGTCCAATACGGAGGACTGATTGGACTGTCGTGTGCCAGTTTGAACCAGCTTGATGGAGAACACCGCAGAGGCTTTCTAATCTTAGATGAATCTCCACTTGATAGCATACTTGTCAGATGCTTTGCGGTTTTTGACACCTGTGTTTTCTCTCCCTTTAGTACAACATGTTTTCCAGATTGGTCTGAAATTTTAAAAAATACAGGTAAACGACATCAATTATTTTGTCGAGTTAGTTTAAACCATACCATGAAAGTCTCATTAGATTTCTTTCATATACGTTATGAGCACATGTTATTGGACTTTAAGATACACTTTATTGAAGTTTACTGTTCTTTCTTTTTTTACTAAACACTACACATAAGTTGAAAATTTGCTTTGTACCATTCAAACCCATACACAACTTACCAAACTCCATCTTCATGGGGGTCTTTGTATGTTCCTCAGCTATATTATACAGTTTTGTTTTGGTCCGTATAGATATGCTAGTGGGTATTTTCACATTATTGGTACTCAGGAATTCAGCTTTCATAGCGCCAGTAAGCTCTTTTTTAAGTCTGTTCACCTTCCGACTGCCGCATGCCGACAGCTCTATCGAACACCCAACCGTCTCTTTTGAGGCACGTGACTGACTAGTAGCTGTTTTAGTTTTGTGCGTTCCCTTATCTATTTCAAAAAACAAGACATATTGGAATAGAGTGTAACGTTAGTTGTATTATAATAGATGGTTATAAAAGAGAGTAGAATTTACAAGTTAGATAAACATCATCTAAGGATCCCCGTACCACTGCCAAAACGGTAACTTTTTTGGGGCATAATTTAGCTTTGATAAATAATAATGTGTCCTGTTTCAACTTTGCTTGTTATATCCAAACGGAAGTTAATGGGAGGTTAGTCTAAACAGGAAAAATCACAATGCAGTGGGACATTGATCTTTAAAACTGTATTACCGTTATCGAGGTGTAGGACACTATAACAAATATTAGTGGGACATGGATCTTTAAAACTGTATAACCGTTATCGAGGTGTAGAACACTATAGCAAATATCAGTGGGACATGGATCTTTAATGCTGTATTACCGTTATCGAGAGGTGTAGAACACTATAGCAAATATCAGTGGGACGTGGATCTTTAATGCTGTATTACCGTTATCGAGGTGTATATCACTATAACAAATATCAGTGGGACAGGGATCTTTAATGCTGTATTACCGTTATCGAGAGGTGTAGAACACTATAACAAATATCAGTGGGACAGGGATCTTTAATGCTGTATTACCGTTATCGAGGTGTAGAACATTATAACAAATATCAGTGGGACGGGGATTTTTAATACTGTATTACCGTTATCGAAGTGTAGAACACTATAACTAATATCAGTGGGACAGGGATCTTTAATGCTGTATTACCGTTATCGAAGTGTAGAACACTATAACTAATATCGGTGGGACAGGGATCTTTAATGCTGTATTACTGTTATCGAGGTGTAGAACACTATAACAAATATCAGTGGGACAGGGATCTTTAAGGCTGTATTACCGTTATCTAAGTGTAGAACACTATAACTAATATCAGTGGGACAGGGATCTTTAATGCTGTATTACTGTTATCGAGGTGTAGAACACTATAACAAATATCAGTGGGACAGGGATCTTTAAAACTGTATTACCGTTATCGAGGTGTAGAACACTATAACAAATATCAGAACTGTCGAAATATTATCCATTTAGACGTAGAACGAGTATCAGCACTTCACTTTAGTGGACTATATCATAATAGATAAAACGATAGTATCTTACGCAATTCTTTGGCTAACTCGTCATAGGTCTTGTCATCGAACGCCACGATCGTCACTTCCTGTAAATTCATGAAATTCCTTAAAAGCTTACATCATCTTTTCTTGTATCCTCCGAACTTTTACAGATATTGAATACTTATAGTAGGAAGCTGGTAGAATTATAACTCTACTTTTTTACGCTGAAGATATTAGCAATAATTACGAGAACGAGAATATTTCCCTTACTGCAACATCAAATAGCTGATAAAATACATGTACATTATATTCTATCAAGGAATAACAGCCACAAGGAAGAAACCTGCTAAAAAGGGGCGTTAAACACACTAAATAAATACACAAACAACACCCCTTTTAACCAGAAACTTTTCTCGCATTAAGACACATAAAAAGTTACATCCGACTTAACGATCGGCTAAAGAGATCGAAAACATTAAATAAGAACTTCACATAGCGAAGTTCGATGGTGATAGTCGGAGAGGTCAGTGTTCACTGTATTGTCATGTCAAATTTCAGAAACAATCACTTTATTGCAATGTAAAATTTCAGAAACAATCACTGTATTGCAATGTAAAATTTCAGAAACAATCACTGTATTGTAATGTCAAATTTCAGAAATAATCACTGTATTGTAATGTCAAATTTCAAAAATAATCACTGTATTGCAATGTCAAATTTCAGAAACAATCACTGTATTGTAATGTAAAATTTCAGAAACAATCATTGTATTGTAATGTCAAATTTCAGAAACAATCACTGTATTGTAATGTCAAATTTCAGAAACAGTCACTGTATTGTAATGTAAAATTTCAGAAACAATCACTATATTGCAATGTAAAATTTCAGAAACAATCACTGTATTGCAATGTCAAATTTCAGAAACAATCACTGTATTGTAATGTCAAATTTCAGAAATAATCACTGTATTGTAATGCAAATTTCAGAAATAATCACTGTATTGTAATGTCAAATTTCAGAAACAATCACTGTATTGCAATGTCAAATTTAAGAAACAATCACTGTATTGTAATGTCAAATTTCAGAAATAATCACTGTATTGTAATGTCAAATTTCAGAAACAATCACTGTATTGCAATGTCAAATTTCAGAAACAATCACTGTATTGTAATGTCAAATTTCAGAAATAATCACTTTATTGCAATGTCAAATTTCAGAAACAATCACTGTATTGTAATGTAAAATTTCAGAAGCAATCACTGTATTGTTATGTCAAGTTTCAGAAATAATCACTGTATTGTAATGCCAAATATCAGAAACAATCACTGTATTGTAATGTCGAATTTCAGAAATAATCACTGTATTGTAATGTCAAATTTCAGAAATAATCACTGTATTGTAATGTCAAATTTCAGAAATAATCACTGTATTGTAATGTCAAATTTCAGAAACAATCACTGTATTGTAATGTCAAATTTCAGAAACAATCACTGTATTGTAATGTCAAATTTCAGAAACAATCACTGTATTGTAATGTCAAATTTCAGAAACAATCACTGTATTGTAATGTCAAATTTCAGAAACAATCACTATATTGCAATGTAAAATTTCAGAAAAAATCACTGTATTGTAATGTCAAATTTCAGAAACAATCACTGTATTGTAATGTCAAATTTCAGAAACAATCACTGTATTGTAATGTCAAATTTCAGAAACAATCACTGTATTGTAATGTCAAATTTCAGAAACAATCACTGTATTGTAATGTCAAATTTCAGAAACAATCACTGTATTGTAATGCCAAATTTAAGAAACAATCACTGTATTCTAATGTCAAATTTCAGAAGTAATCACTGTATTGTAATGCCAAATTTCAGAAACAATCACTGTATTGTAATGTCGAATTTCAGAAATAATCACTGTATTGTAATGTCAAATTTCAGAAACAATCACTGTATTGTAATGTCAAATTTCAGAAATAATCACTGTATTTTAATTTTAAAATTCAGAAACAATCACTGTATTTCAATGACCATTATCAGAACTTCTCGTTGTATTACAATGTCTAATTTCAGAAATTATCATTGTATTACAATGTCTAATTTCAAAAGTTATCATTGTATTACAATGCCCAATTTAAGAAACAATCACTATATTACAATGTTCAATTTCAAAACTCATATTTAAACAGTGTATAACAATGTCCAATTTCGGAACTTATCTTTGTTTTACAATGTCCTATTACAGAACAAATCAATGTATAAATGTGTCCGATTTCAGAACTGCAACAAACTTACAAACAAAGAAACTCAAATGTCTATCAGATTGGTGTGACCTAAACTCACCTTTGTATTGATGGTTCTGTAAAATATATGTCAATGTAGTGACCAAGACCAACAAACAAAATATATCAAACTATCGGCCAGGGATCATGCATTTGAATTGTCATTTTTATTGGAACAGTCTGAGCAAAAGATTGAAAGTTTTAACTCTTGGTTGTAACATTGTATATTGCCCAGTTTTCGGCACGGGGTTGTCAAATATATGATATTATGACATAATGTTTATAACTCCGGAAGTCCCCCTGAACATACACGGAAATTATTGAAAGTTCATCGCGTGGGTTGGACTAAAATCAACCAACGAATACAGTAACTTGACCTTTACCTCTGGTTAATATGAATCAGTGTACTAGTCATGGTAATACTGATCAACCAAAACATATCATCAACGTAAAAAATAAAGTGTTGATCGGTACAGTATGATGGGGTTGGAAACCTAAATGCTATCCCAATAGCATTCATATGAACATAAGGTCCATACAATATTTCCGTACATAAATTATATCAAAGTGATATCTAATTTTGTACGCATACGCTTGAAATGCGTTCCCAAATACATTCATAATATATTCGCTACCATTCCGTAGTATTTGGGTTAGTGTTTTGGAATTCAAAACAAATTTGAGAATATCTGTTGGAAAACTTAGTTGTTCACCATCAGACACGTGTCGACACATACCTTAAGGGGTTTTTTCGAGCTTTTTAAGACCTTGACCGTGGTGTCCATGGTTATGGCGATAGCCGAGTGGAGGGGATACTGAAGCATTTTACCACAACCCATCACTGGTAGGACAATCGTTCCAAAACCAAGGTCAGCTGCCTTTTTGAATACTGATTCCAAGATGATAGTAAATTTCTGAAAATATATATTAAATACTTTGAATAAAAACAGAATCTTTGGTGAAATATTCTACAAAATCATCTGAAAGATGTAGTAAGATAGAGCATTGGTTAGCGCACTCGCCTTTTACTACTTTTACCACTGTTTTATTCCCAGATGATAAACATTTTGGGGTCACTTGCTCGACCAAGTGGGCTTCCTCCAACATATCCCCTACACGCTACCCACTGGACTAACAAGAGTGATAAATACAAGTTGATAAGCTTCTGTAACCGGGCTAATACGAAGTCTTTAAAGAGTGCGGTGAATCGGATTCCCCACCATGAGATGTGTATACAAACTTCGAGCACATGACCTGTTTTGTCAGTGATTGTCACCAAACTTTTGTGAAATCCCACCCTCGGCTTGCGACGTGGTTTGATTTATTTTTTTCAATAAGATTTTTGGGATGAGATAGGGGAATCTCAACCAGGAGACGATTCTTAAGTTGTCAAGCACAAGGCTTGCCAAGTCTTTGGCAACTTCATAATCTTTCCCCGAGGGTTGAGATACCATAGTCTCGTCTCCAGTGGGTGAAAGATTATTGTTATTTTACCATGTTCATACTATCATTAACGCAATACAACGTTGACTTTTCAAGCTCAATGCATTTTGATGTGGCGTTTATGCATTGTTGACGTGACGTTGTACAATTGTTTTAATAGGGAAATCCCCGTCTCAGGCACCTGTCCAGATTAAGAGAAAGCATAATCTCGCTTAGGTACAGGTTATTGATTTTGTTAGACAATCCAATATCGATAGGCAGATATACAGAGAGCAATGTCGGCTAGTTAGTTAACTTCTCATTCAATGCAGCCAAAACAAAATTACAGAATAGGGACGGCCAATAAACAATTTTACTAATTTTGTTTTGTTTTTGTGTTGAAAAGGTGAAAGCGTCCTAACAAATTGTCCATTCGAAGAAAAGGCTTGTTCAGCACGTTCAGCGAATGCTTACATTATGAACAAAACCAGCAGTAAAAGACAAACCACTGCATTTCCGTGAACTCTATTGCAGAATAAATCGTGCAAGATCATTCCAAACTAGAAATCAAAGTCCTATGAGTTGTATTACCTTCCCGAATGTCTATTGAAACAAATTCTTGCAGTTTCTTTTAGCTACGTCATTCACAAACAAGTCATTATTTTAAGTCAAAGATTCCATTGTCTCCTGAGAATGAAATCTAATACTAAAACAATACCTAAAAATAGACTGAAATGGACCATGAGGAATAACTCGGGGAATCACATCTACAGTTCAATCTAAGAACTTTGAGAAAATTGTGTCTCCGCTGATGGAGGTCCATCTCCATGTATGTAGTCTCCATGACTACCGCAAACGACCGATCCCAAAGGGACATTTGACTAAGGCGCTTCTATAATGACACGGCTGCCTGAAGTGGAGAGCGGTGCTTGGACTTGCCCACTTGATTTTACGTTATTGACCGTTGCCTAGGTTCAAACGTCCGATGCATTATGCAAAATAGTGAAAGGCGACAGCGTTTACCCATAATTCGCAATTAAGGTTAACGCACAGACAAGCAGTTCAACTAATAACAATGACAGAAAAATTCGGAATCAATTTATAAGCATGCAAACAAATTTCAATATTACACATGGGCCTTTCCGTAACCTAGCCAAACGGAATACATAACTGAGAAGCCATAACCTGATCGGACAGAAGACAAGACTAAAGCGCTATACCTGGTCAGAAGACGAGTTCTGTCGCTGTGGCAGTACCATGGTGATGAGGTGTTTACATGACAACTTTCCCCCGTCACATCCAATAGTCCCGTTACCATCATACACTAGCATGGCGGTCTGGTATGCCTGTAAAACACAAATACCGCTCAACTGTCCGTAAATTAAAAATAACTTGAGTGGACATCAAGTGTTATCTATCTATATATGTAAATGCAATGATGCGTCTTTGACAAATATGTTATCTCACAAAATATTGAAACATCAATTTGGTAACGAATTAGGTGAATGGGTCGGGATCCCTTAACATTACCTGTGTGAGTTCGTCGCCACCTCTCTTGGCGTATGCCTTGGATATCAAACCTGTCTGTAGCTCCAGGCTGTCTCCTACAACGTTCACCAAAACGTCCGCCTGACAACATACAGTGTGCATAACTGTACAAGTGGTAGATCATATGTGTATATGTTAAAAGTAGGATACAGATGAGATATCTAAAACATATGGTTCACAAGACAAATTCTATATTTCGCATTTTATAAAAAAATAAATATGAAATACACTCATTTCGGGATAATTTTGAACTGAAACAAGAGCTAAGATGAAGTCAATTACTCAATTCTCAACACCTAAACCATTTATATAGCAATGCGTCTCGGGGTTAAACTGGGTTTTTTCTGTGTTTTATAATATACCATCAAACAATTTAATATTCAGAAGAAAAAAAACCAAGGATACATTATGTACACCTTTGAGGTATTGTCAAAAATGTACTTGTATGCTCACATCCATTTAGACACAATATATTCTGAAACAGAAGTTACAATGAATTACCTGAAAAAAAATTGGTATCAAAAATGAACAAAGGAAAAAATTCTGTGAACAGTGGAATATGAAACTTGAAATCAATCTCCCCGATATTTGTAAGTTAAAACGTTTACTGGACGGAAGTGCACATTTTGCTCCAGACAGACTTTGATATCGAAACAACGGGCCATAATTCTATATAAATTTGGATATGAGATCCTACCTAAGTCATCAACACTCAGACCTCCCAGGATAAACAGGTATAGCAATGATGAACTAAGGTGAAATAAATGTGGAGTTGTGCCCCCCAACAAACTTTTGTATCAAATTTTGAAAAAAAAGGAGCATAACTCTATCTAAAGTTGGACGTACGTAGACACATCGACATTCTGACTTAACAACATATATAAGTTAGTTAATGTAGGTGAAACGATTCAGCTATACTTTGTTCCTGCATTCACCTCTGTGTGTTTTACGTTCATCATTATCCGCGGAGAAGACCCCGGATGTAAACGTTATGATTGGGGCGAATCAAAACAGAAAATCTTGAAAATTTACTGTGTAGTGGTTAACCCGAACAAATGGTTATGTTTTTATATCAAGTATTTGCCTAATAATGAAGCCTATGAGAATCTAAACACCTGGTATGATACCAACCTACCTTTTCAAGAGAAACGTCCCCTTTCTTGACGGTCAGTTTGGTGCCACTTATGTTAATGGTGTCTGACCGATCGACTGGGCGTGCACGTGAATGTCTAATAGGGCGATCCTGATCTATGCAAATGGTAGTAATGTTTCCAAGCCCAGGTTCCAAGGAAAATAATGGAAACATCATCCCCAGCGTATGGGAGACGTCGCGCGTAGGTTTTCTGTCTGTGCTGCTAAAATTACACAATATTATACAATACATATACGTGTATGCTCAGTTGTAAAGGTGATGTTGTTTATTTAACAAACAAAATGCATCATGCATTTGTGTGTGGTTACTTAATGTATATAGAAAAAGATAAATAAGTCATTTCATATACAAAGAAAACTACCTAATTTTTCATACACAGATAGCTAACTCATTTTATATACATACATAACTAGCTTATTTTATATACACAGATAACTAACTAATTTTTTATACACTGATAACTAACTCATTTTATATACATACATAACTAGCTTATTTTATATACACAGATAACTAACTAATTTTTTATACACTGATAACTTACTCATTTTATATACACAGATAACTAACTCATTTTATATACACTGATAACTTACTCATTTTATATACACAAGTATTTCTATGAATGTCACTATCAATAATACCAGGATAATTGGAAACATACCTGACCTTTAACCTATCGTGTAAAGTGTGAACACCTACCCGGAAGTGGTATCCGACGTGGCGTGGGTTCGTATTGGTTTAATAGCTTTCTTTTTAAACTTGACGTCGATTTCACAGTCATTATCTTTTCGAAATTTGTCCAAAAATTGTTTACCAATAGAAGATTCCAGACACACTGATACCATCTTCTTCTCTTCGTCTAAAATGGGAATAAAATATCTTACTTCATATAAACATCATGTCACATCAATATCTACCCTGACTACAGCTTGTATTAGTTATAATAGAATAAATCGTTTACTTCCTTGGGGGAGAAATCAACACATCTCGACTCTTGGGTGAGACACTTCAATTGTCAAACATTTAGAAACATGTTGACAATTTTCTTAATCTGTCCCCTAAAGTCTGGCTGAATAATTGAACCGCCGGATTGGTGGTGGCTAGACTGTGGTACATGCAGCTTATTAGTGGCTAGACTGTTGAAAACACGGAATGTTGGTAGCTGAACTATTGAACACACAGCTTCACTGTGGCTGGACTATGGAACACAAGGGGTATTTGCTGCTGGACTATGGAACACACAGCTTCACTGTAACTGGACTATATGTAACACACTGGACTATGGAACACGAGGTGTATTTGCTGCTGGACTATGAAACACGAGGTGTATTTGCTGCTGGACTATGGAACACGAGGTGTATTTGCTAATGGACTATGGAACACGAGGTGTATTTGCTGCTGGACTATGGAACACAAGGCTTCTTGGTGGCTGGACTATGGAACACGAGGTGTATTTGCTGCTGGACTATGAAACACGAGGTGTATTTGCTGCTGGACTATGGAACACAAGGCTCCTTGGTGGCTGGACTATGGAACACGAGGTGTATTTGCTGCTGGGCTATGAAACACGAGGTGTATTTGCTGCTGGACTATGGAACACGAGGTGTATTTGCTGCTGGACTATGGAACACAAGGCTCATTGGTGGCTGGACTGTGGAACACACAGCTTCACTGTAACTGGACTATATGTAACACACTGGACTATGGAACACGAGGTGTATTTGCTGCTGGACTATGGAACTCGAGGTGTATTTGCTGCTGGACTATGGAGCACGAGGTGTATTTGCTGCTGGACTATGAAACACGAGGTGTATTTGCTGCTGGACTTTAGAGCACGAGGCTCATTGGTGGCTGGACTGTGGGACACGAGGTGTATTTGCTGCTGGACTACGGAACACGAGGTGTATTTGCTGCTGGACCATGGAACACGAGGTGTATTTGCTGCTGAACTTTAGAACACGAGGCTCATTGGTGGCTGGACTGTGGGACACGAGGTGTATTTGCTGCTGGACTAAGGAACACGAGGTGTATTTGCTGCTGGACCATGGAACACGAGGTGTATTTGCTGCTGGACTATGGAACACGAGGTGTATTTGCTGCTGGACTTTAGAACACGAGGCTCATTGGTGGCTGGACTGTGGAACACGAGGTGTATTTGCTGCTGGACTATTGAACACGAGGTGTATTTGCTGCTGGACTATGGAACACGAGGTGTATTTGCTGCTGTACTGTGGAACACACATCTTCACTGTAGCTGGACTATGTAGCACACTTGACTATGGGACACGAGGTATACTTGTGATTGAACTGCCTATGGAACACACTGCTAATTGGTGGCTGGACAGTAGAACACACAACGTCTTGGTGGCTGGACTTTGGACAACACAGCTCATTGGTGGCTGAACTGAAAAACCAATGGCACATCTGTGGCATGACTATGGACCACGTGGCGTATTTGTGGTTGGACTATGGAACACATGGCTTAATGGTGGCTTGACTGTGGAACACATAACTTAATGTTGGCTTGACTGTGGAACAAACAGCTTAACCGTGGCAGAAATGTGGGACACGCGGCACATTTTTGGCTGGATTGTGGAACATGAATAAACGGTGGCGGAACTGTCGAATACACGGCTTTATGGTGGCTAAAATGTGGAACATACGGCTGATTGGTGGCTAGACTGTGGAACAAACAGCTTATTGATGGAAGAGCTGTTGACCACACGGCATATTTGTGGCTGGACTGTGGAACACATAGCTTATTGTTGGCTAAACTGTGGAACACACAGATCATTGGTGGTTTGGCTATAGAAAACGAGGCGTATTTGTGGCGCTTGACTATCGAACACAAGGCTTATTGGTTGCTGGACTGTGTTCTGCTAATTAATGGTGGCTTGACTGTGGATCACAGAGATTAATTGCTGTTGGACTGTGAAACACACGGCTTTTTGATGTCTTGAGTATTGAACATACGGCATATCTGTATGACTGTGAAGCACACGGAATGGTGGATGTACTGTGGAACATACAGATCATTGATGGTTGGACTGTGGAACACACGGATTTTTGGTGACTTGACTGAGGGACACACCGATTATTTTAGGCAGTGTTGTGGGACAAACCGAATGATTTTGTCTGGGAAAATTTAAAAGGGGGTAATTTGGGCACTGGATAGTGAAACAAATCTGGCCGATTAATGGAACAACCGGATTAGTTGAACAAACGGATTGTTGGTGACTAAACTGTTGGAAAGAACGGTTGATTGAAGAGTAGGGAAAAACGGATAAGTAGTAGCTTGATAGTTTGATATTTAGTGCGAAGTTACCGACGATATGTTGGAAATATGGTGACGAAATTGACACGGTATATAACATGGATCCGTTAGTCTTGGATGGGTTGATTTTCCTCGGCATCTTTATTGGTCCATTCGTGCTGAAGGTCATTGTTAAGATAGGTCGGGTAGCACTCATACTGTCTTGTTAGGGCCTTCTGACTTCCTCTGGTTATCCCCTACCTTCCTGTTGTCACATCCGATGTTGACTTACAGGTGTTGTCTCTTTGTTTAACATTGATGAACTGGCAGAAAACGTTCCCTCCTTAGCTGTCGTCTGCGGCTGACTAGTGTAAAGCATATTGGAAATGAAATAGTACTTGCTGGGTTTCCCTTCAATAAGCTTCTTCACCTCAGCCCTGGCGGTCTTGACGATATTCCAGTCTTTCTTTGTCTGTGTTTTCCTTGCTTCAGATTTTTTCCCGTTGTTTCACATTGATCAGTCTTCGGTTTCTTTAGTGATCAATGGTATATTCCATTTACTGATGATATTTTTAATCGTTACGTGTATTTTCTATCACTGGGCCGCGGTGGCCGAGTGATTGAGACGTCTGACCGTCTACGACCACTAGCCCTCCACTACTGGGTCGAAGGTTAGAGGCCTACGTGCGGAATACGCCAAGTACTGTCCGCAGGTCGCTGACTTTTCTCTGGTCCCACAGGCTTTCCTCCACCACCAAACCTGGCATTTCCTTAAATGACTAGAGCTATAGATAAGACTCAAAACACAAACGACCCAAATTCCCTTTTAGTGTAGACGAAAATACAACCCGAATATTGTAAATACATGTACACTTCTGACCTTCAAATCTGTCACCAATTGATATTATAATCCAAGAGTGGTTTGTTTTATAAGTTTCTTCATTTGGACATATTTTTGAATAAAGTAAGTTAGCATTTACTCAAATAATTCAAATATCAGAAAAGTGGAATATCAGTGTCTCAAATCAAATGTCGATAACGCCACGGTTGGATGGCTTTATCATCGGATATAAAAAATAAAAAATAAATTACAACAAAACTTTTCCAAATAATTGACTCATCCTATGTTTTCCATTCTGAGGAGCATTTTAACTTACCGTCGTCACAGATTGATGATGTTTTGATTTTAGTTGTTTCCTTCTCGCCTTCAGTTGGATCGTCATCCTCCGCCACGTCGGGATACCTTCTGGAATCTGTCGAGTTTACTCCGTCTTCTTCGAAGTCACCTTTCCAGGCTCCGTCATCAAAGCCCGGATGGGGAATACGCGGGGAATAATGCCGATCATCTCGTCGTCCGTCCCCTGGGACATCATAACGTTCAGGTCGCCGTCTGTCTCCCGGGGAGTGATAGCGATAATCTCGTTTTCCGTCCCCCGGGGGAAGATAATAATCACCTCGTCCTCCGTCCCCCGGGAAATGATAGTTATCATCGTGGCCGCCACGTCTGACCTCCGGGGAACGGCAGCGTTCAAAATCACATCGTCCGTCATCATCTTCCGGGGAATATGAACGATCTCTTTGGCTGTGCCGATGTGACCATTGGGTAGGTTCCGTATCAGGATATGGAGTACCCGGATACATGGTAGTTTCACGTGATGGTTGTACTGGATTTCGGGGGTCACTGGTACCCAGTAATTCCGTGAGCGTATCATGGAAACAGGGGAAGTATGGTTGAAAGTATACAGACTGACCGGAGATCGTATGTGTCCGGGAAAACACCTGACGTAACACTGAAACAAATAGAAACATTGCTGTGAAATACAGAATCGTTGTTTACACAACTGAGGTATACGCCTAAGGTCTTCATGTATGGTTCATGTATACAATTGTGGCAGATTTTAATTGTACATAGGATAAAGGTCGCCTTCGAGCTTAGAGCTAGAGGGAATTTCCCTTTAGCTCAGTGGTAGAGCGTCCGACTATTAACCTGGAGATCGAGGGTTCGATCCCCGGTGGAAGCACACTATTCTCTTGCCTGTTACAAATGGAGGATTGGTCGAGTGGTTAATACTCCGACCTTCTAAGCAGGCGGCCGGGGTTCGATCCCAAAGGTCGCGGTACGCATGGAATATTAGAGAAAGTGTTTTTCTTCTGCCCACACAACTCCAACAACCCGGGTGGGGTATAAAATGGTCTGGGTGGGTGTTACGGTATATGTGCTGTAGCATTCAAGTGAGGTGGCACTATAATTGATACCATTGGAAGCACGGTTCAACTACAAAAAGAACACAATACATCTCCACAGCCATACACTCATAGGGAGATATAAGCCAGGTGGCGTAGGACTAGTAGTTAGCGCCTGATAAGGCAGCTCCTGCGAATTCCTCAATATTGTATTGATTAATATATATGCTAATTGTATTGACTGTATCAAATTGTATATCTATGTACTGTAAAGCGCATTAGGGTAGCTTATGTTAGCTAGATAGGGCGCTATGTCAAATGTTGTATATCATTATTTATTAAATGGTGTCCGTGGCCCTCCCTGTATTGACAGGGAGTTAGATCCTGGGTTGTGGTTTTCTAGGGCGAACATATTTAAAAAGGGGGGAGTAGTGTGGCAGATTTTAATTGTACATAGAATTAAGGTCGCCTTCTAGCTTCGAGCTAGAGGGGAATTTCCCTTTAGCTTAGTGGTAGAGCGTCCGACTAGGAACCTGGAATTCGAGGGTTCGCTCCCCAGTGGAAGCACATGTACACCATGCTCTTTTCTGAAGTAGTACATTTTTTTTCACCTTTTGATTACATTGTAACCTGAACCAAACATGTATGTATACATAAATAAGTGTGCTGAATGTGACTTCATTAATATCGAATGACAAATGTTCGGAAGACTTTATCATCAAATGCTTGTTTTGTGTTTAATACGTAGGTCTCCAGCCACTCTCAAAATAACCTTCTTTAGGAATTGCAAAGATATCACCAATTGAAACAAGGCAAGATTTATGAAAAGACAGACAGACAGCCATACCAGGACATTCAATTATAGGTATATTATATATATGTAATTTTTTTTTAGATTTGCATTAAATCTCCTAAGTGTGAACCTACAAGATAGTGTATCACAACAAGGATATGGTGGATCTATGACGGTTATGTAGATAATTGTTTCGGTATAAAGCCCCTATAGTATTTTAAATAGCATTGTACGCAACCAACATGTTGCATTCAATTAGATCCTGAATAATTTTTAGCTTGTCTTAATCAAATGGGTCTTCTGATACCTTTCTCCGTGTTCCTCACTCTCACTATCAGCAGAACGCCCTCTTGGTAGGGCGCTTCCTGATACTCTTCCGGTCCGATCCCAGACTTCCGGTTCTTAATGTAGGCGTTCAGTTGTTTCGAGTCAAAATCGTACCTATTGATTACAACTAACCCAAGGGGGCGGGGTTCGATCTCAAATACGAACACGTCCGGTGCTCTTTCCATCAACTCCTCTTGGCATTGTTGGATATCTGAAACATTAGAATGGTACATGTTCTAAAGGTCTCCAAACAGTTAACTGCTGCTGCTGTAGTAGCATGACCTTTGTAACATTTTTGTCCCACCTTACATAGTATCATATGCAGAAATTTTATAATATATATATGAAAATAAAACATAAATGTGAAACTCACCCTGGTTTTGTTTATACGAACCTAACTCGGAAAGGGCTCGGACAGCACACTGTGGTGGCTTTATGTGAACCTAAATCTAGAAGAAAAGCTTTCAAATCTTACTCTTGTTGAGTTTACCTGTAGTCTGGCATTTAGGAAGTACCTCCGGGTGATATGAAGGTAAGTCTAGACGACTTGTTTATGTAGCCGGATTAAAATGACACAATGGTACTGTATGTACATGTATGTGTATAGTATATGGCTCGGTATCACACAAAGAACATTTATTATCCTAGTAGTAGGGAAAGATGAGAAATTTCGGGGAAACAAATCGTCATATTTCCTTACAACAAGGGCAACTAATGTCAGGTTACACTAAAATATAACCAAAATAAAAAGAGTAAACATGTATTGTTGTCCAACACACATTGGGTGCTTAAGATCTTCAAAAGAAGTTCCGATTGAGGGCGAGATTCTCGACAAGGAAAAGCGATCATTCTAATAGATAATCGAGTACATGGAGAGATACAATGTTTTATCCACTGGCTGTTGTGTATTTTGTAATCATGTAACACTTACACAGATGAGTTATTTATAACAAGAGACCAAGGGCGGCCACGTAGTTCTCTGGGCATATGACTGAAGTGCTCGAAACTGCTGAATCCTGTTGTCAGGTCCCGGGAAAAAGAGACCTTGCATCAATTCTGTTATACAATTAAACAATGACATACATTTTTCAAAACTAGACATGTGCCTGTAAGACACGGATGCCCTGCTCACTGTTTGACCATAAATGCAATGCCAAGGTCAAAGGTCAAGGTCACCAAAACGCCATGCAATCTGCAGCACTCAGGAGCGCGCATGAGCATTTTAAATTGCGTGGCCGTAGCTGCAGTACTTTGTTCATAAATGACCTAAACGCAAAAGACGGACGGACGGACGGACGGACTGATGGACAATGGTAACGATATACATGTATGTCCCGCACCACCTTGTGTTGGGGCATAAACAAACCCTTTGCCTAGCATTAACACATCGTAAACTTCAAAAAGGTACTCTAGCGCGATGACTGGTGACTATTTCAACATGCAAACTTAAGGAACATGTGGAACTAACTTCACTGGCTCTAGTCTCTAGAATATGGAATTAATGGGAAAAAAACTCTAATAATTTAGATATTTCAATACAGGGCGTATGCCGAGACAATATTTGTATTAGGGCTGTATGTAATATGGATTTAATATTTTATTAGTTACAGACAAATATATGTCAAACGATTCAACCTGCCGTTGCATTTTGTTATCAAATACAGGAACTACTTGTACATCTTCAACTGATACTGTTTACATAATAACACACCCCNACATCATTTCTTTTAAACTCACACCTTCGTGTCTCTATCTGTACAACTACAGATATTAGTAGTGTACATGTACGTAGTTACCATGGGATTTTCCCCAGCAGCCCCACAAGCTGTTAATCAATCGCCCATACAATCGGCCTAAATCTTAACTCACTTTCCATCAATGATTATATCACAAATAACTTACTGCATGGACTACATCTAATATATGCATAAATCTTCTCCAATGCACTATCCATCTATCAATACGAATCAGTCGCAAACGCTCGATGATTATATCACAAACAACTTATTACGTGGACTTCATGTAAATACATATGTATGTGCATGTTTTCCCATCGGATCATATTTATATGACTCACGTATATACACACATATGGGCGGCCGTTTTAGGATAAAATACATAAACTACTTAAGTGTAACTTGAAAGATTTACACTCAAGTGAAAAAAACTGGACATAATGGCCAAAAAATCACATATTGGCAAACACTTTTTCACTTAAGTATAAAAAAACCCACATAATGCAAAAAATCCTTTTTTGTCATTATGTAGTAATCTTTTTACATTATGTACCTTTGCACTCAAGTACAAAAGATTTCCTCTTATCCCTCTTGTCACAATGGATGGTTCCGTTTACCGATGTATTGCGCATGCCCCTGATGTCAAAATGGCGGCGGAGGTTGAGGTGATTCCGGTAGACTTTGACTTTTTCGCGAATGTTACTGCGATTATCATTGGAATTGTCATGTAGGACAATTTGCACAGGCTTTAAAAGGCGAACATGTTGCGTGGGTTAACGACGGAAATACGTTGGATGACAGCGTATTAATTGGCAAACTACACGAGGGCCACGCTGACGGACACATAATGGAAATAAATCTTTTGCACCTTAGTGAACAAAGCACATAATGGAAAAAAATCTTTTGAACTTAGGTGAAAAAAACACATAATGGAAATAAATATTTTGAACTTAAGTGAAAAAAACACATAATGGAAATAAATCTTTCACACTTAAGTGGAAAAAAACCCACCTAATGTAAATAATCTTTTTCACTTAAGGTTTGATTGGTCGATACGAACTTGTTAGAACACAGCTCATTTGTCGACCAATTATTTAGCTTCATGTTGGAACATTCGAAACTGACCTTGGTGGGTGATTTTCTTGTGGAAACCTCTCTGTGCTTTTTGCACTTAAGTGCAAATAATTTGTTTACACGTATGTTTAAAAAGTACATAATGGCCATTTGGGTTTTTTGCACGTAAATAGTTTATGTATTTTATCGCCTTTACCATTAGTGGAAAGACTGTGTAAACTATGTGATAGTCAGGAAATAGAAGATGAAAGACACTTCCTCATGAAATGTCCACAATATGATGATATTAGGTTTGAACTTTTTTCCGTGGCCACAGGAAAAAATCCAGACTTCGCAATGTTAGACGGGGAACAGAAATTCATCACCATAATGAACTGTAATAGTATCCAGACTCAGCTTTCTTCTTGTTTATTGAAACAATATAATTGTAATAGGCGCAAAGCACATATAGTGCAGTGATATTATCTATTTCATGCAGTACCGTGATTTCATCTAATTGAATAATATCTATAGTGCATCATTAGAAACTACTATTTAACTTGATAATCATGTAATCTAAAAAAAATGTTTTCTTTCTATTATTATTAATATCAATTTCAAATGTTAATAGTCATGGGACACTTGAAGATGTTCTCATTATAGAATGTCTTGTACAGGTTATTGATATTCAGGAAAAAGGTGGTGAAAGACACTTCCTCGTGAAATGTCCACAATATGATGATATTAGATTAGAACTTTTTTTCCATGGTCATGGGGAAAAATCCAGACTTCACATTGTTAGACGAGGAACAGAAATTCATCGCCATAATGTACTGTAATAGCATCCAGACTCAGCTTTCAACTTGTTTATTACAGTAGACGCAAAGCACATATAGTGCAGTGATATCATCTATTTCATACAGTACAGTGATATCAACTAGGTGAATAGTATCTATAGTGCACCATTAGAAACTACTAATTAACTTGATAATCATGTAATCTAAAAGCATTTGTTTTCTTTCTATCATTATTAATATCAATTTTAAATTTCATTAGTAATGGGATACTTGGAGATGTTCTCATTATAGGATGTCTGGCACAGGTTATTGATATTTTATCATGAAACCACATGTCCATCATCCTGAAATACTAAAAGTTTTTCCTTGTTAATGTTTTATAGATGGAACACAAAGGTTATATCTTCTCATGAGTATTTTAGATGAATCTGTTTTACTTTTTCGATGAAATGGTATGTATCATGTGTTTTAATAGTGTCTCGTAGGTCAGCATTTGGCCGGATATACTAATTCCTACTCAATGGTTTTTATATTGTATTTATTTTACTGTGAATTAATATGTGACACTTTAATAAAATTATTTTATTATTATTATTAAAAAAAGGGGAGGGGGGGAGGGTAGTGTGGCATGTTTTAATTATACAAGCTTCGAGCTACACATCCCTTTAGCTCAGTGGTAGACCTAGAGCGTCCGACAAGGAACCTGGAGACCGAGGTTTCGATAAGGAACCTGGAGATCGAGGTTTCGATCCTCGATGGGAGCACACTATTCACTTTCCTGTTACACATTTATTGAAATGTTTCAAAAATTAAGTTTATCATACTTATTACATGTAAATAACGTATTGATTATCCTCTTATATAGTAAGGAAGTAATGATCTTGTAATTATGGGGTCTGCATTAGTTCAGTAAGACGTAATCTACCTGTGGTACAGCTGTTTTCTTGAGATAAGACAGGACGCAGTACTTTGCGCGTTATAAATGTGATGGTACAAGATACCGTAAAGTGACTGTTTTATAAGTATTTTACATTTGTATGCAAAGAAGTATAACTATAACTAAATAAAAGTAAGTATTGGAAACTGTCTTCTCCGACTCGACTAAAGCTAAATCACTTCTGAAAAAGAGACCCACACCTTGCGGGACTTTCATGCGAAACAATGAAGATGAAATGATCAAAATACAGTCAACAACAACGAGTTGAGCCTAAACATTCAATGGGACTAGAACGGGATTCGAACCCTAAACTTTAGATTGATATACTATCGCTTTAAGCTTTTTGATTGTTTTAAAGTGAAAAAAAACCTGACCAATCGCTTGACTGATGTACCTAGCCTTTCAAGATTACAGAGGAGCGACACCTAACTCCAAAGTCAGTCAATTGTACCGTTACGGTGCTGAGCAATTATTTTGATCTACATCAAAAGATCAATCTAATTTAACTGTATCATCCACCAGGTGGCGCACACAGAGCCTTCGATTTCATCATAACATAGGGGTGCAGAAACTAAAAAAAAACAATCTTGAAATTTCGTAGTTGCCTCTGTGCAGGTTTATACTGTATAGTTCTATCTCTCGGAATAGAAATAGTATATGCCTATTCTGCACCGGGTTATACATGTTAGAAGCTTACCTAGGCCTGTAATCTGATGCTGAAACAGGATGATAGCCAGCTGATCCACTTCGTTGTGCCGATAGGTGGCAGTCACGGAGTTGAAACAGCAGTCTTCGATCATTGGGATCAAGTCAGAGTCGTCCGGAAGGCATTCTTTTAACGTCTAAACATAAACCACCAAAATAGAATGAATCAACAGCCTGTAGTGCCAGATCTTGATAAACATAAACAATGTTTTCATTATATTTCCGGTTAATAAATTGATATCTTTGACTTTCTTGGAATGATTTTTCATTGGGGTTTTTTCGCTGGAAATTTCGTTGCGTCAATATCACGAACGTACCTTGACTTTTAATATAAGATTTGTGACGTGTCTAGATAACGGGGAAGTACCTATCTTATAATTAGCCAATGATGATTCCAATGTGTTAATGGGATTTGTCTGTTGTCGCCTGATGGGGTGTTCGTACCTCTAGATCTGCCACTAGGACTTGTGATGTATCTATATAACGGGTACACTATATACGTACATGTAGTACGACTGATAAACAGAAGACTTTCGATGAGTCTAAATCACGAGTACACTATATACGTACATGTAGTAAGACTGATAAACAGAATACATTCGATGAGTCTATATCACGAGTACACTATATACGTTCATGTAGTAAGACCGATAAACAGAAGACATTCGATGAGTCTATATCACGAGCACACTATATACGTACATGTAGTAAGACTGATAGACAGAAGACTTTCGGTGAGTCTATATCACGGGTACACTATATACGTACATGTAGTAAGACTGATAGACAGAAGACTTTCGGTGAGTCTATATCACGGGTACACTATATACGTACATGTAGTAAGACTGATAAACATAAGACATTCGATGAGTCTATATCACGAGTACGCTATATACGTTCATGTAGTAAGACTGATAAACAGAATACATTCGATGAGTCTATATCACGAGTACACTATATACGTACATTTAGTACTACATGTACGTATATAGTGTACCCGTTATATAGATACATCACAAGTCCTAGTGGCAGATCTAGAGGTACGAACACCCCATCAGGCGACAACAGACAAATCCCATTAACACATTGGAATCATCATTGGCTAATTATAAGATAGGTACTTCCCCGTTATCTAGACTGATAAACAGAAGACATTCGATGAGTCTATATTACGAGTACACTATATACGTACATGTAGTAAGACTGATAACCAGAAGACATTCGATGAGTCTATATCACGAGCACACTATATACGTACATGTAGTAAGACTGATAGACAGAAGACTTTCGGTGAGTCTATATCACGGGTACACTATATACGTACATGTAGTAAGACTGATAAGCAGAAGACATTCGATGAGTCTACATCACGAGTACACTATATACGTACATGTAGTAAGACTGATAAACAGAAGACATTCGATGAGTCTATATCACGGGTACACTACATACGTACATGTAGTACGACTGATAAACAGAAGACCTTCGATGAGTCTATATCACGGGTACACTATATACGTACATGTAGTAAGACTGATAAACAGAAGACTTTCGATGAGTCTAAATCACGAGTACACTATATACGTACATGAAGTAAGACTGATAAACAGAAGACATTCGATGAGTCTATATCACGGTAATACTATATACGTACATGTAGTAAGACTGATAAACAGGAGACATTCGATGAGTCTATATCACGGGTACACGATATACGTACATGTAGTAAGACTGATAAACAGGAGACATTCGATGAGTCTATATCACGGGTACACTGTATACGTACATGTAGTAAGACTCGATGAGTCTATATCACAGATATAATATCACGGGTACACTACATACGTACATGTAGTACGACTGATAAACAGAAGACCTTCGATGAGTCTATATCACGGGTACACTATATTCGTACATGTAGTACGACTGATAAACAGAAGACCTTCGATGAGTCTATATCACGGGTACACTATATTCGTACATGTAGTACGACTGATAAACAGAAGACCTTCGATGAGTCTATATCACGGGTACACTGTATATGTACATGTAGTAAGACTCGATGAGTCTATATCACAGATATAATATCACGGGTACACTACATACGTACATGTAGTACGACTGATAAACAGAAGACCTTCGATGAGTCTATATCACGGGTACACTATATACGTACATGTAGCAAGACTGATAAACAGAAGACATTCGATGAGTCTACATCACGGGTACACTATATACGTACATGTAGTAATACTGATAAACAGAAGACTTTCGATGAGTCTAAAGCACGAGTACACTATATACGTACATGAAGTAAGACCGATAAACAGAAGACATTCGATGAGTCTATATAACGAGTACACTATATACGTACATGTAGTAAGACTGATAAACAGAAGCCATTCGATGAGTCTATATCACGGGTACACTATATACGTACATGTAGTAAGACTGATAAACAGAAGACATTCGATGAGTCTACATCACGAGTACACTATATACGTACATGTAGTACGACTGATAAACAGAAGACATTCGATGAGTCTATATCACGGGTACACTGTATACGTACATGTAGTAAGACTCGATGAGTCTATATCACAGATATATACGTACACAGATATATATATACCTTGGTCACTACGACTGCACGTTAAATGGTCAAAGTGTTTATTCTGATGGTGTCTACATCACAGGTGTGTACGTACCTTTGCGATTAAGATTTTCGATGTGTCGATATTTTCGATGTATATGTCATACGGTGAACAAGCCGGCCTCTCAGCTGACGCCATATTGATTGAGTATTTACCGTCCTGGATGAGCTATATGTTACGACAAACAGTTAAATTGTATCACACTTAAAAACATATATAGACCAAATGGAAAATACTGCGGAAACAGTTATTCAGGGAAGTAGCACTCAACGACTAAAGTCCGGTCACGATTTATTTGTAGATCATATAGCAACTCTTACTACGTTTAAAATCCTTTCATTACATTCTTTGGGATTGTTTTAAACAAGAGGCCCAAGGGCCTTAGCGGTCACCTGAGTTATATCATAGGTACTGGTAGCGTTATTTTATTGTTTAGATGTGATGTGGAAATCAGCATGTAAACTAAGTGAAACACAATACTTGTCATGTCATCAGAGGATAAGAATTTGAAAATATTGGTAAATGGTCCCTTTGGGGCCCCGCCCTAACCCCTGGGGATGAGCCAGGATTCCAATTTTACAATGTAATACCGTCATCCACCAAAGATGATTCTGACCAAGTAATAATAATTTAGTGTTGTTTCCCTATATAAACTATAGTAAACTTTACCCCTTCCCCAAGGGAGAACGGATAGCTCGGGGGTCCTGAAATTTACAATTTAAATAAAGCCCCTGATGATCTTTGCATCCATGCAGAGAAAATGACTGTAGTATCTCTGAGTCTGGAGAAGAAGATTTTTGAAATATTGGTTAATTTTCCCTTTGGGGCCCCGCCCTGGCCCCTAGGGTTGGGCTAGGAATCCCAATTTTACATTTAAAACCATCTTTCTCCAAGAATAATTCTCACCAAGTAATAATAATTTCCTACAGAAAATTGTCAAAATATACCCAAAAGTGTTGTTTCCCTATATACACTATAGTAAACTTTACCCCCTCCCTTAGGGAGAACGGATAGCTCAGGGGTGTCCTGAAATTTACAAATTAAACATGCAGAGAAAATGACTAATACCTCGGAGTCTGGAGAAGTATTTTTCGAGTATTTTTTAAGGAAGAGTTTCATTATCCTTCAGATACAGCAAATATCTATCGCAAAAAGGAAGTGATGTCACGCTAGTATATACTAACACTGGCATATTTTGCTCATCAATCATTTAATGATGAAACCCCTATTGTCAAGTTATACAAATCCATTGTTTCAATATAACCGGCAGAATGACCAGACAGCAATCGTTCAACGAGAGGCATACTGAATATACTTCACTTGCAAATATATTCTAGACAATGATGAATGGTGCCTTAAAGTAGAGTTAGTTACTTTTTATCTCCAAATCTGGAAACGAAATGTTATGAGACACGCTCGTAAATGAGTGTGTATATGAAATATGATGAATCACGAAAACCGGAATATTTGTGTTTCATCAGAATATGGCCAAAAATGCGTACGCCCCTGACGATAAACAAATACTGGACGTAGTATCTCCCGAAACCCATTTCCGCACAATAAGTTCTTTAAACATTGCAGTATTTTTAGACGTAACTCAATACCTAAGACCTTACTGCGCTCTAATTGGTCTATTCTTTCAGACATTGACTTTCTTCCGTATATTTCGAAACATAATGCAATAACGCGGGCGTATTATCTGATGACGTCAGAAATATGAGTATTTCACTAAGTTCTCAAAGGTGTTCATAGTTGAGTCTGATTTAAGTTACGCAAGCATGTTATGGAAATTATCTTTATCTTCAGTAATCCTTTTTTTTTCAAGGAAAAACATTATTTAAGGAATTCTCTTTAGTTCATGAATACTTTATTGTAAAACTTGGGCCAGTCAGAGTGGGTGATTAGGTATATGAGTACTATGATATGGATAATAAACTGAGTCTCACTACGATAACCAATGTAAACCCCAGAGGCATGTTATACGATTCGTTTCTCCTTACAAAAGTATATTGGTATTGTTACATGACCCTGTGAATCAATCGTCACTACTGAGGACATCTGCATTGATAAAGATCACAATGATAGTTCTATATTACCAGTATACCAGAATGACATTTTATATTACCTGTATACCGTACTGATAGTTGTATATTACCTGTATACCAGAATGACAGAACTATAATACCTGTATAACTTAATGACATTTTATATTACCTGTATACCGTACTGATAGTTGTATATTACCTGTATACCAGAATGACAAATCTATATTACCTGTATACCAGAATGACAGTTCTATGATACCTGTATACCAGAATGACAGTTCTATGATACATGAATACCATAATGACATTTTATATTACCTGTATACCATAATGACAGTTGTATATTACCTGTATACCATAATGACAGTTCTTTATTACATGTATACCATAATGACATTTTATATTACCTGTATACCATACTGATAGTTGTATATTACCTGAATACCAGAATGACAGATCTATAATACCTGTATACCATAATGACAGTTCTATATTACCTGTATACCTTAATGATCGTTCTATGTTACCTGGATACCATCATGATCGTTCTATATTACCTTTATACCATCATGATCGTTCTATATTACCTTTTATACCATTATGATCGTTCTATGTTACCTGGATGAGCGCATGATTTTTGATGAAGGCCTGTTTACCATCATGATCGTTCTGTATTACCTGTATACCATAATGATCGTTCTATATTACCTGTATACCATAATGACAGTTCTATATTACCTGTATAACATTATGACAGTTCTATATTACATGTATACCATAATGACAGTTCTATATTACCTGTTTACCATCATGATCGTTATATATTACATGTATACGATAATGACAGTTCTATATTACCTGTATACCATAATGACAGTTCTATATTACCTGTATACCATAATGATCGTTCTATGTTACCTGGATACCATCATGATCGTTCTATATTACCTTTATACCATCATGATCGTTCTATATTACCTTTATACCATTATGATCGTTCTATGTTACCTGGATATTATTATGGTCGTTCTACATTACCTGTATACCATCATGATCGTTCTGTATTACATGTATACCATAATGACAGTTCTATATTACCTGTATACCATCATGATCGTTCAATTTTACCTGTATACCATAATGACAGTTCTATGTTACCTGTATACCATCATGATCGTTCTATATTACCTTGATACTATAATGATCGTTCTATATTACCTGTATACCATAATGACAGTTCTATATTACCTGTATACCATAATGACAGTTCTATATTACCTGTATACCATCATGATTGTTCTGTATTACCTGTATACCATCATGATCGTTCTGTATTATCTGTATACCATTATGACAGTTCTATATTACCTGTATACCATAATGACAGTTGTATATAACCTGTATACCATAATGACAGTTGTATATTACCAGTATACCATAATGATCGTTCTATATTACATTTATACCGTCATGATCGTTCTGTATAACCTGTATACCATAATGACAGTTCTATATTACCTGTATACCATCATGATCGTTTTATGTTACCTGGATACCATTATGGTCGTTCTATATTACCTGTATACAATAATGCTCGTTCTTTATTACCTGTATACCATAATGACAGTTCAATTTTACCTGTATACCATGATGACAGTTCTATATTACCTGTATACCATCATGATCGTTCTATATTACCTGTATACCATAATAACAGTTCTATATTACCTGTTTACCATCATGATCGTTCTATATTACCTGTATACCATAATTACAGTTCTATATTACATGTATACCATAATGACAGTTCTATATTTCCTGTATACCATAATTACAGTTCTATATTACATGCATACGATAATGACAGTTCTATATTACCTGTATACCATAATGACAGTTCTATATTACCTGTTTACCATCATGATCGTTTTATATTACCTGTATACCATAATTACAGTTCTATATTACATGCATACGATAATGAGTTCTATATTACCTGTTTACCATAATGACAGTTCTATATTACCTGTTTACCATCATGATCGTTCTATATTACATGTATACGATAATGACAGTTCTATATTACGTGTTTACCATCATGATTGTTCTATATTACATGTATACGATAATGACAGTTCTATATTACCTGTATACCATAATGACAGTTCTATATTACCTGTATACCATAATGATCGTTCTATATTACCTGTATACAATAATGATCGTTCTATATTACCTGTATACCATAATGACAGTTCTATATTACCTGTATAACATTATGACAGTTCTATATTACATGTATACCATAATGACAGTTCTATATTACCTGTATACCATAATGGCAATTCTATATTACCTGTATACCATAATGATCGTTCTATATTACCTGTATACCATAATGATCGTTCTATTTTATTTGTATACCACATAAACAGTTCTATTTTTTTTTTTTTTTATGTTTATTCATCCATCCAATGCAAATGACATAATTTTTTTCAGTTTTGTTCTGTACGTTTCATACTGAAAGAAAACGGTGATTTTGTCCATATTGCTTTTAAAGTTACAAGCACTGTATAAGAAAATAAAGTAAGTAATTAATAAAGGGTAGTTGAATCAATAATTCAATTTCGTGTGGATGATGATCATAACGTGTTCCATTCAGAACTTTTTGTATCAACAGGTTCATATTTAATTTCCCTTAAAAAAGAAAACTTTCAAACATTTGTTACCATAATGATTTTTATTATCACAATCATAACATATATATAAGTGATCAACAAACATTAAGTGTAATGATGTATAATTCAACAGATTCTTTTTTTAATTACTGTTAGCCTGGAACCCTTTATACATGTATCATGCCTTGTAGATATATCATAGATAATCATACAGATGTAAATACCCCGACTCCACCTCATTCAGTATAGTATCATGGAGTGGAAACATGTACAGGCAACAGTTTTTAGACTCGATCTCTACAAGATTTATTTGATTCCATAATACATGTAATTAGGTGCAGCAAGGAACCCAATCAATACAAAGGGAGGTAATTATCCTATTCCACCAGTCCACAATTATATTTTAACCTTTCACCCCTAGGTAACTTTAGTGGACTCTACCATGCATATATTGGGATAAGTCCATTATAGTCTATAATTGTGAAAGGGTTAAAACAAATTTGAAAATATTGTTACATTTAAAAAGGCGTTATACTTCCATTTAAGTATGTTCAAGAATATCATTCTTGTACTTGTGCAGCCAGTTACAGTAAAAAGTCTGTAAAAGTACCACTGCCAACAGCCAAAGTGTTTTTAGGTCCAAATACATAAAAAATATAACTGCTAGAATAAGCATGAAATAAGTTTGTAATATGTCAAAGGAGGAAAAACACCTTTTTAATACTTATTTACTAATTTTCATAGCCAGATCGAAGCACATATTTGGTTTATTTTTTGAAATTCATGCAATATTTATGAAATAAAACATGTGATTTTTTGAAGCTCTGTGGTCTGGCCCTTGCCTTCCTGAAAGCACTGTAGTATTTCCAATGTGATGACAAAATCATTTGCCAGAAACATTACCAAAAACAATATTGCCCAGACATCGCACCTCTTTTGCCAATGTTCCGTCATGTCATTTAATGATTAGATACATTCAGGAGAGGGCTATAACACTTTCTGACCTGGCAACAGTTTTTAATTAAAAAGCATTTTCGACTGGTTGGAATAAAATTAATGAATAAAAATATGTAATAACACTACTGCTTGTATTATTAAAAAGGAATATCATAGGGTAATAATAAGTTTCATGTTTCAGCAAAACCAATAATTATAAGATTTGCAAAATTATGTGTACATTACATGTCACATTTTACCTATAGCTATGACACAGCTATATTATTACTTACATAGCTGGTATTCCTTGTCATTTTCACCAGTGAAATATCAGGAATTAATATTTTTTCATATTATTCCCGACAAGTGATTGGACAGAAGTGCATCACGTGTCCACCGATAAAAACTGATATTGACTTGGAGCGCATGATTTTTGATGAAGGACTGGGTGTTTCTAAAAATAGAATTATGACGTAAAAAAAAAAAAAACGTATCTCCAAACGAACGCATCGTCCCGCTTCCGTAGATTTTTGCGGGGATTTTTTTTCAAATTGCTAACATTACTCTTTTGAAAATAATAAAACAGTTGTAGCCTTTGACTTCGGTCGATACCTGGATTTATCGCCCCGAGAAAAGATATATTGCCCTCGGACTGCGTCCTCTGTTAATATATCTTTTCTCGGGTCGATAAATCCAGGTATCGACCTCAGCCAAAGGCTATAATTGAATATTATTCATTTAATAAAAAAACTTATACTGCAGTGAAGATATCACTTTTAATATTGTCCAATCAGAATGGTACTTTAAATTCTGCTTACGTCATAGCTATAGATTTTCAGTTTTAAGTTCAAATGAAGCGACAGCAGAATAAGTTGTAATTTTGTTCCACTTTTGCAACATACATCATTGTATTTATATAACTACACAATTTATATCAGTTTGTTTGGAAATATTACCAGAAAATACATGTAGCTGCAAATGGCAGGATGGTGTTGAGTAACCCATTCAAAATGGCAATCTGTCCTGTTGTCAGGCATGACATCCTTAGATCTTAACATCAAATAATATGAAAGCGCAAAGCCTTAAAAGAGCGTAGCTTTTGTTGATCTCTGATATTTACTGATTCAGAATACAACTTTCAGAATGAGATGAGATAAACTCGGCTAGTCAAGGAATAACAATAAAACACAAGCTCTAATAAGATTAAAACCGGGCCAAGTTCGGCCCTTTTTTTAAAATTAAAGTCCGTTCTAGGAAGTATGGCAGCACGTCCGTTTTTGAACATTATTTAACTTTTCCTAACGGAAATTCGGATGGCCGAACAAGCCCATTGGAATCAGCTTAATTATGACGTCATAAAGCATACAACGTCAGATTTTAGCCCCAATTTTACTACTTTTTATGTGTTAACTACATGGGCCGACCTTGCCACGGTATTATTGGTCGAACCTGTTCGGGCCCAAATTGATATTTCAATAAATTCTTATCGTACAGCAATATGGTAGTGAGTGATTGGCTTGGCTTTTGTGTATATCATTTGAAGCTGTCAGTGTGTTACACTGACGTTTGACTGTAAAAAAGTAGCAATTCCGTTTCAATGTGCATATTACATGTTTGACGATTAGTCTAAGTAAATGTATAGAGATGTAAGTTAAAAAGATGAAATTATAAAAGAAAACATTGTAATACTTTGATGTAACTGAAACTGTCTTTATATGGATATGTAGTCTCAATTACTGTTCCATCCTGAAACACCGGATTGAATTTCAAATTTTGTAACTGTCACCGAGTTTTGACAGGTAATGATGCCAAATAGAATTACAGTTTCTGTCTGTAACTTGTTATAAATCGGCACTCGTTGTGAAAAAGTGATACATTGCTGAAAAAGGGCATTGCACTTGGGTTGGTTGTCTGGAAAATTATTGCTAATTTCGTCATAAATGCATTTTCCATTGCTTCTTTTATGAGTGGTGATGCATAAATAGTGTAAAGACTATATCCAGACTTTCAAAAATGTTAATTGTTTCCTTTATATTCTCAACATATGGAAATCAAAAGCTGATGAAATTTTAAATGATCTCTTTTTGACTCTATCTCCCGGTAGAAATATCAACAGAACCGGCCGGTTGATGACAAAAAAGACCTTCAGAAAATATCCGCATTTTTACGTTTTGTGCCTGTGGAAACTGAAATTTAAAAAAAGTCTTGAAGCATTGACAAAAAGATAAATGCAACGGACATCAGTTTCAGAATTTTCCGGTTATTTTTCATCCTTCCGGAAATAACCGATGAAGGCCGATGGATTATGACGCATTGTGACACGTTGTGACGTCATGGTATGATAATCTCTGAACGAAGTTTCATGCCTGTTAGTATCACATTTTATGTGATAGACCTTTTTCACTCAGAATGTATATCATTTGTTATCTAAATAAACAAGTAACCTGAAGATTGTTTTCACTATATGAAGATATTCATGTATGGGTTGAAACACAATTGTCTTTGCTTCAAGGATGCATTTCCTGTTTCCCCACTGGACGTCTGCTTCTGGACGAAAAAAATTAAAGGCAACGGGTAGAAAGGGGAAGCAACTCTGTTTACGCACGCATGTGTTACCATTAAAGAGCTTCGCTCGGGCGCGTTTGGCGCCCGTGAGCTACACTCTTATTAAGCCACTAATTCCCCCATTTTTATGCAGCAATATTTGTGTTGTGTTACTTTAAAAAATGTAATAAATAGAAAATAAAATGGTTTTCCAATTGAATATCATAGATATATCAATCCTATGGTAAGATATATTTATATTTTCACCCATTCTTTGCGTTCGAGAAAAATATCTTTATTCTATCATACATCTAGATCTACTTATAGAAAGTACAGTGTATATGACATTCAATGGGAAACCACTAAATATCCTCTACATTCATAACCTCCCTGTCACTTGTGATTATTTATAAGTTATCTTAAAAATAAGTGGCCAATGCATTAAAAAATGCCAGCTCAGCAAAACTGGTTCAAAATGGATTGTGTGCCATCCACTAAGGTTTTATCATATGTATCATCATAGAATTCAAAGAAAGTTAAAAAAGAATAAACTCATAAATAGTTTAACATTATCTCAGGAATTAAATATTTCATTAATGTTCATGAACTCAAAAACAAATTCCTAACCTCAGGAAATCATCATTGTTCAGGACCATAGCTCATGAAAAATCATGAATACTAAATTCATGAACGTTTTGATTTACAAGTTCATGATATAAATATTCTTAAGTTCATAAACTTTCATGAAAATGCATACATGTAATAGCTTATTAATAATGCCCAATGTCAAGCCCTTAATATTAAATGAAATTTAATTGATAGTACCTAGATAGGTCAAGGTCATTTTCGTTCTCAAACTTTGTTGGGCTCTAGCTAACAAAGCTATCACCCAATTATCATGACTGTAGGCCTGTCCATTCTTCAGAGGAAATCGTTTCAAAGGAAGAGTTGACGGACAGACCGACGACAGACGCCGCACCATGGCATAAGCTCGCCAGCCCTTTGGGCAGGTGAGCTAAAAACAGGATGTTGATCTAAGTTATCAATAATGCTTAATAATTTATTTAGTTTAAAAACCCACTTGTCCAAATGCATGAGGTGGCTGTACGAATATTTCAAATTAGACATGATATTTACTATCTGTGTCTTTCATGAAATCACTCATAACAGCTCATCAACTTCTAGTTATCTGAATTCATGTATTGTTCATGAAAAGATATGAAATCATGAACACCATCTCACAGGCACAAAATTATTAAAATGGTTGAAAATATGACATGAGATGCAAATTAAATTACAAAGCCGTGAGTATAAAGCTTTGTATAAATTATACATTCTAGGTTGACTAATACAGCTAGGAAACATAATACTATCTACTGATTATCTTTGGTGGACAGATGACATCGTCATATTGGTATAAACATGCATTAATATTGTAGTGCACCTCTCATCAAAAACGTACGTACTGAAAAAAAAATAAAAAAATAAACGTACGAGCACCAAAGAATATGTTCGTTGCCAACTGCGTTCATACCACCGTTCATGCCGTCATAATGAAGGTCAATCCTTATATAATACCCTAACTATTTCCATTTTACAACCTGTTGATGATACAAGCATTTAGTTTAAACAAATGGTATTCAGTTCTACAAGCAATAATGTACAAAAATATAGTCAAACCTTTACAAAACCGCTCCTATTGTGTAACAATCTCTCCTAGGGGACCACGTGCACTGTGGTCTCATCACAACAATGCAATTTACAAAATATATCAATACTCTGTTAACAGACCATCTGTAAGAAGATACCATTGAGCCTGATTTCCTTTGGCTGTCTCATACTAAACATTGGACTGTTTTATAGTGATCTAATAACTATGACATTTAACATGTGTCCTCTCAGAAACCCACTGAAATCTACAACACTGCAGATGACTAAACAAACTGCTGGTTGAAAGATGACAAGAGTGGGTGCCCACCATCATAAGATCTTCTTGGATCTATGTAACTTTGGATTTTTTTTTTGACCTACAACCTGTTAATGCATCTTTTAGTAACTTTTGATCAAAGCTTCATACTGCAGTAATTGGCATGTCATACTTGCCAACTCTCCCTATTTAGGATGGAGACTTCCGATTTTGGACCTTAAAATTAAGCATTTTCAACCAGTGAATTTGCTAAACTCTTCCTACTATCAAAGTTCTGCTGATTTCTTATTAAAGGACAGCTCAAAAGACGCCAATTATGTGCTTTATGAGAAATAAGGCAACAAAACAAATTCAATTGACGAAATCCAGGATGGCTGTTTTGCAGCCATATTACTGACAAAAACTAAGAAATAACAAGAACCTACATATGAAATTCTAGAAAGATCTGTCGAGGAGCTAGGCTTGCTAAATGTACTTGAGAAAAAGCAATAACAAATTTTTACCATCAAAATAAAAGATGGCTGTATCTTCTGACCAGTCTCAAAATAAAACATACACAACTAAAGACCAAAGCTGGACTGGGTCAATCATCAGCAAAAAAGGTACGTAGCTCAATTGGTAGAGCATCCGTCTAGAGTTTGGAGGGTGCCAGGTTTGAAACCTGAACTGGCTGTTGCATTTCTCTTTCTCCTGTTACAAAGTTGGCCAACTTTTGTTTCAAGCACTGGGTAAATGCTTGGTAAGGGGATATCGGAACCTAAGTTGTAAATAGTTGTGTCTTTGGGTGGAAGATTAGAAATAGGTAGTAGGAATGTAGCAGAACTGGACTGAGTCAATCATCGGCGACCAGGTAGCTCAACTGATAAAGCTAGAGCTTGGAGGGTGCCGGGTTCGATTCCCAGTCTGGACGTTTCATTTCTCTTTCTCCTGTTACAAATCAGTTATTTCAGAGAATTCTATCTAGTTTTTCTTGAGTAGTAATGATAGTCAATTTTAACAGTAAAAATCTAAGACGGCTACCTGGCAACTTTCCCAACTAATCTCAAAATTGTACAGGCACAAGTTAAAAGAACCAAGGGGATGTTACATTGTACATATAAAAATTGAGAAATTTGGTAAATAAAACATGTTATACTGTGTTCCTTAATTCACTTTGTATCACACACTTATAAATAATGATAAATCAGATTGAAAATAAAGTGCATGGTCATAAATACATAGCACGTTATTTCTGCCTCAATCTCACTGGCGGTCATATGTAATTATGTACTCGGGGTAACATTGATTTTTGTCGTAAACAACAAACTCCCTGAAAAGCCATTGTCCGTCAGCTACTACAGAGTTATAGGTGTAACTATGATTGATACACTTCTCCTTGTTGCAAGTTTTACATGGTGGCAGACTGTACTTGAAGGGTGTGGAGGTTACAAACATGTCACCAAGTAATAGTCGCATCAGAAGCATCTTCCTTCCTCCCAACTGCCGGGTCTTTGCCGAGTCTACAAGACACAACTACAGGTTGTCAATAGGCTGTTTAATCCAGGTAACGGTACAGATCAGTCAAACAGACAGACAACATCATTACTATATAGGGCACCGCATGTTTGATGTGAGGCCCAAATGAAATCTGCTATCAAATGCTATTTATAGATTTTTCTATCTCCTATTACAAAATTAGCAAGCTTTGAATGTTTGGCAATGGGATACCTGAACCTTGCTTGTAAATACCTTGCTTGTAAATAGTTGTGCTTTTGTGGCAAAGACTTAGAAAAAGGAGGGATGAATGGAGTGGAACTGGACTGGGTTGATTGTTGGTGACCAGTTCACTCAATTGGAATCCCGGTCTGGCCATGCATTTCTCTTTCTTCTATTAACTAAGTTATTTAATGCTGTTATTTCTTTTGACGCCTCTAGATCTGACAGTTGTGTGTTTAGTTAACAAAGCTGTATAGCTATTTAGCCCAGCAAACTAGATGCTAAAAGTAATCGCTCTAAAGACATCATGGTTTTATTTGTTAGAAAAGGATGTTTAAATAAGTCATTTGAAGTTTTCAATTTGACCTACCCAGGTATGTGACATTGAAAGTTTAACAAGAGGCCCAAGGGCCTTCGCGGTCACCTGAGTTATATATTATAGGTATGTACTGGTACCTCAATTTCCTTGTTGAGATGTGATGTGGAAATCAACATGTAAACAAAGTTAAATACAATACTTGTCGTGTCACCAAAGGATAAGAATAAAAAAAAAACTATTCAAATAAATTATTTTGCTATTGAGAAATATAATTATTGTTATTTAGCCAATTTTCGTTTCTGGCCAACCCCTGGGATAGGTCAGCATCTTACTTTCTGATACTATCTGGTTTCAATTTCATTATAACTATTCCAACCAAGTTTGAATTATTTCTTATATTTCCCTTTTGGGACCCCAACCTAGCCCCTGCGGATGGGGAAGGAATCCCAATTTTAAAATGTAGTACCCTCTTTCACAGAAGTTGGTTCTGACCAAGTTTGAATAATTTCCTGATGAAAATGAACAAAATATACACAAAAGTGTTATTTCCCTTATAAACTATAGCCAAAGGCAGAACGGATGGCCTGGGGGTACTGAAATTTACAATTTAAATAAAGCCCCTAAAGATCTTTCCATCCATGCAGAGAAATTGACTGTAGTACCAGACTAAGTCTGGAGAAGAAGATTTTTGAAATTTTGATTAATTTTCCCTTTGGGGCCCCACCCTGGCTCTAGGGGATGGGGCAGGAATCACAATTTTACAATTCAATACCATCTTTTTCCAAGGATGATTATCACCAAGTAAGAATGATTACCTATCCTAAATTAACAAAATATACCCAAAAGTGTTATTTCCCTACTTAAACTATAGTAAACTTGACCCCCTTCCCAAGGGAGAACGGATGGCTAAGGGGTACTAAAATTTACTATTTAAATCAAGCCCTTGATGATCTTTCCATCCATGCACAGACATTTACTGTAGTACCTCTGAGTCTCAGGAGAAGAAGATTTTTGAAATTTTGGTTAATTTTCCCCTTTTGGGCCCCGCCCTGGCCCCTGGGGTTGGGGCAGGAATCCCAATTTTACAATTATCTAGCCTCATCTACCAAGGATGATTCTGACTAAGTTTGAAAAAATTCCATCCAATGGTTCTTGAGAAGAAGTCGAAAATGTAAAAAGTTTACGTACAACGGACTGACGACGGACAAAGCCGGGCGGAAAGCGATCAGAATAGGTCCCTTGGACAAAACTCAGGTGACCTAAATATGATAATACTTCATTCTAACTAGTTCAACCAAGTGTGCTAAAAAGTAAGATATTGTTATCAAAATTTGTACAATGAGAATAAGGTATAAAAGGCTCAATGGGCCGTAACAGTTACCTGCGTTAAAATGCACTTGTTAGTTGTTATTGTGATGTGACAAAGAACGAAAGTATATAGAACTGAACAAGAGGCCCATGGGCCTTAACGGTCACCTGATATATTTATACAGAGAGTTGATTTTGTTTTTAACACAAACAGAAATATTATTCAAAGTGACAAAAAACAATAAAACCACCTTTATTCAATATCTCGCATACAGATTTAAGACTAAAAAGTATTTGAAACTAGCACCTCTGATTCTAAACAAGGAAAATGAAGAAATTTTAGCCCACTGACTCGTTTGACCCCCACCCTAAAGCCCTTGGGGGTAGGGCTGGCTCAAAATTTTCAAAGTATCAAACTGTCAACTCAGGCTTATAATTCCAATCAAGCTATAACATGTAATATTCAAAGTATCATTTGCCATTATAAACCATAATAAATTTTCAGGGCTCATATGTGAATACCATCAAACTGCTATCCAATACTGATAATGCTAACCTAAATTGAATTACTTCCAATGGAAATTAAACAAATGTTAGTCCAAAATGTGATTTCCCTATATAAACTATAGTAAAGTTTACCCCCTCCCCAGGGGGAAACCTGAGACCCCAGGGTCATAAATTTCACAATTTTGGTAGAGCACCTTACGACCCTTCCATCTATGAAGAGTGCTTGATTCTCCCATATCTGGGTCTTGAGAAGAAGATTTTTGAAATTTTAATAAAGTTGACCCTTTTTGGCCCCACCCATCAGCCCCGCGGGGGCAGTCAGGGCTCATATGTGCATACCACCAAACTGCTACCCAATACTGATAATGCTTACCTAAATTGAATTACCTTTAATGGCAATTAAACAAATGTTAGTCCAAAATGTGATTTCCCTATACAAACTATAGTAAAGTTTACCCCCTCTCCCCAGGGGGAAACGTAAGACCCAAGGGTCATGAAATTCACAATTTTGGTAAAGCACCTCAAGACCCTTCCATCTATGAAGAGTATTTGATTCTACCATATCTGAGTCTTGAGAAGAAGATTTTTGAAATTTTAGTCAATTTGACCCTTTTTAGCCCGCCCCTCAGGCCCCTACGGGCTGAGGACCAAACCGGCCACCGTTTTTGTTGACCTTTGGTCATAGAAGGTTTCTGCAAAATTTCATTGCAATTGGTTCAGGGGTTTTGGAGAAGAAGTTGAAAGAGGGATCTTGGCGCCGACCTTTGTACCATCTTCATTAGTTCTTTGTCAGTTCGATCTTTTCTCTTCTTTCATCTAATCTATTTGATCGAGTCATGTTAACAGTAAATGCACCATGAGGTAACTTTTGATCTAAACAATACTGATGTGTATGAAAGCCAACCTTCAAAGTGATTTTGTCGTTTCACATATTTACTAGTACAGTACTTAATGTGAAAGAAATAGAATCGATCATTGCAGTATGAGAAAGATCTGTTTAATTCTTCTTTTAATCCATTTTGTTTTATGATCAGTCTCAAAATATAACATGCACAACGAGGGATCAAGGGGAACCTACATATAAAATTTGAGAAAGATCCCTCCCATACTTCCCGAGAAATAGCGATAACAAACTTTCACTATCAAAATCCAAGATGGCTGCCTGTTGGCCATGTTGTTTATCCGATCAGTCTCAAAAGTTGCCCTGCACAGCTAAGGACCATGGGGAACCTACATATAAAATTTGAGAAAGACCTCTTGGGTACTTCTTGAGAAATACCAATAACAAGAATTGTTTAAGGACGGACTACGGACCACGGACCACGGACGCAGGGTGATTTGAATAGCCAACCATCAGATGATGGTGGGCTAAAAAGTCTTTCTGACTGTGGATTGGCTTATACAAAATGATGTTTGGGAGTGACCAACATTTATATAAAGCTAATTATCATCAGTAAAATGATAAAATAGTGCATGCAATAAGTAAATTTTACCCACTCAACTGGAAAAGATAAACTGCCATCATACGATTACAATTCTAATGTAGTTTAAATTATTTCCAACTGAAAATCAACAAAATACACCCAAAAAGGTGAATTCCCCGCATAAACCAAAGTAAGCAGGGAAAATGGTGGAGAATTTTGGCATGAGTGACCCTCGGGTTATGAAATTCACAATTTTGATAAAGCACCTATGGACCTTTTCTTCCACAAAGGGTTTGTTTCAAGCATATCTGGGTCTGATGAAGAAGATAATTGAAATTTTAGCCCATTTGACCACTTTTAGCTCCGGCCGTTGGAGGGTGAGACCATCTCTAGTTCTGATCCCCATCTCAGGTTTCATCAAATCCTGACAAACAGTTTATGAGAAAAACTTAAAATTTGTGATTGTTTACACACAATACAAGACGACGGACAAAAGGCAATCGGAGTGACTCAGGTGACTTTATAATAGCACTTGAATGGTTATACATTATTCTGTCTACAGAACAACAAAAGGTGTTTAAAAGTACACTTTGACCTGACTGCAAACATTAGATGTTTGTGAAGTATAACCACTATACAGGATAAGACAATCAAGGACAACAACATCAATCAACATACCTGCATATTGGTCAGCCTTGATGGAACACTCAGCTCCATAAATACCTTGACCAAACATGCCGTTACCCCCATAGCGAGGATCCAGTCCACTCTCGGAGATCCTCTTGATGCGCTCATCATCAGTTCCATGGAAGAAGTAATGCTCATTGATGTCTTTGAACGTGTCAGACAACAAATGGCTGTCAATATACTTAGAGGTTTGGATAGCCCCTTTCGTTTGCTGTGAGGTTGCCTCCAGAGCCAGACACCTACTGCTTCCTTTTGCTTTATGTTTGAAGAACAGTCTCCTCTCATTAGAATATCCTTCAAACAGTGAAAAATTCTCAATCCTTTCCACCTTCCTGACCACCAACTGAGAGTGAGACAACCCGTGGGCATCATTACCTTTGCCAACTAAATGACGTATAAATGTTTTTTCCACCAATGACTTTACAAACCTAAAGGTCACTGGGTCAACTGTAATTATTTCTGTTCTACTGGGTTGTTTAAAAAGTATTCTTGCATGGTCCATCAAACTGTAGCCATTCTTGAAGTGCTTCCAGTACTGAGGAGTAGGAGGATTCTCATACAGTTCCTGCCAATAAACTGGTGTACCGTGTTTAGCTCTATCAGGTGGGGTATATCTTTTGGGTGCTCGTTCTGCTGAAGATTCATGGAGAAGCTTATACACATTCTTTGTAACAGAAAGTACAGCATCCCTCTCACCAAATACTGTAATCTTCTTCTTATCTGTGAAAACAGAAAATACCTTTTTAAAGGATGTGAAAGCAAGGCAAAAGGTTCTATACATTTTACTGACCTTGACCTGAATAGAGCTGTGAGGCTTATTGGAGTGTTCCTGTGTAATGTGTTACTATTTCTATGTCAGTGTAAGGTTGAGACTACTGGTGTTTCAGTGAAGAGTTAAGGCTATAAGTATGTCTGTGTAAAGACTAATTAAGACTATTGATATGTTTGTGTAAAGAATTAAGACTAACAATTGTGTCTGTGCAGAATTAAGACTATTTGTGGTCTGTGTAAAGCATTAAGACTAAAAATGTGTCTGTGTAGAGTTTAGACTAGAAGTGTCTCTGTGTATAGAATTAAGACTATAAGCATCTTTGTGTAAAGAGTTAAGACTATGCGTATCTTTGTGTTTTGAGTTATAGGGACATCACGGCGAAGCATATTTCTTTATCAGTTTTTTTTAAAATACTACATACACATATCTAGAAAGTTTCCTTATGGAAAATAACGGTCAGATTTGGCTGATATAATATTCATTAAAATGAATTATTATAAGATAACTATCAGTATTGTTGCAGGTGGGAAGTATTCAAAGGAGTAAACAGCCTGGGTCCAGTAAAATGGTATGATTTAATTATATTGCAGAAGTAAAAGATGTTTTTTAATTAACATGCAAGATTCAAAGGTCCAGGATGAATAACTGAGGAGGGAGAACCTAAATCGGATCGCATAACAAAATAACTTTTAAATCTTAACTGTTTCAACAGTTCCAGTTTTCACATGATGTTGACTTAGAATGTATGATCATGCAACAATCCATGTCTATAAATAATTAGTTTTCCATTTCAAATAAAATCAGAATACACATTGAAAACGAGAAAAAGTAATTTGTTAACGTTGTTAAAATGGCGTGAGCGGCCGAGGACTGTGGCTTCTGTTTCTGATAAAAGGAATGAATTTAAACCATTATCCATGGACAAACTTCTATTCATGCCAATTCCACAGATTAGGGACGAGACAATATTTATTACCGGGATGCGACCGGTAATGAATTTGTGACTTAACTTAATTGCATGTCCTGTGTCCTTTATAGAATACAAAATATACTTGTCCCATGCCTGCAGTTGTGTTAAATAAGTCAATGTCCCATTATATAATTACAACAGAATAAAAAATGCCATAAAGAAAAGTTATCTCAACATAAAAAGGGTTCATTTACAAGTATGCTCAACAACAGAGAACTAAGGAAAGCAAGTTTACATGAATAAATAATGCAAAAAAAGTGGTCAAAGACATTGAATTGAAATTAAAAAAAACTCACAAACATTTCTCTTTTTAAACTCACAAACATTTCTCTTTTTTTACTACTTGTCAATGCATGCATACACTTTATGAAAACATTTGAAAAAGGGTATTCGTCTCATGAATATTCCTTTTTACAGACACGTTTGTCCCATGGTTGAGGGAACGTGTTTAGCCCCGGCCCCGTACCCATTTGGACCAGTCTCATTCCGGTAATACCGAGTAGATATATTGGGGTCCCTTTGCAAACTTTGCATCTCGGTCAGACTACCTGTGTTACTGCCTCGTGGCTTTATCAGCGTTATTTTTAACAGGGCTTTCCCAAACAATTTAAGTGGTCAAACTGGACATTTGGAACGGACTATGAATATGGGGATAGCAAGGTAACATAAGTGGAAGTGCATACAACACATACATTCATGAAAAAAATATGGCTCTTCACTTGATGTCCCTTCAAGTCTATATTACAAGTGTCTCTTCAAAAAGAGTTCAGACTATAAATGTGTCTTTGTAGGGTCACGACTATCTTTGTTTCTGTGTAAAGTCTAAAGACAATTGATATGTCTGTGTAAGGAATTGAGACTAAAAAATGTGTCTGAGCAGAGTTAAGACTATTAATGTGTCTATGTACAGAATTAAGACCATTTATGTCTTTAAATGTATTAAGAGTTAGGGTTTTTAATGTGTCTTTACATGTATAAAGGATTAAGGCTATTCATATGACTTTACATGTATAAAGGGTTAAGGCTATTCATGTGTCTTTACATGTATAAAGAGTTGAGGCTATTCATGTGTCTTTCAGGGTTGCCAACTCTCACGGTGTGAGACAAAATCTCACACATTCGTCACGCAGAGACGACCTTTCTCACGCATAATCATGTCTCACGCCATGTGAGCCATAAATCTCACGCATTCGAAAATATTCTCCCTCTATCCCCCGCGAAGCCATAAATCGGCAATTTTTAGCTTGGGTCGTACAAAGGGGAATAACTCTAATTGCAACGTTGTGCTTTGGAAGTGAGCCGACGCGAGGTGTCGCTTTACATCCGGTGGGAACGAATGTAAATATTTGGTAAGGTGAGTTGTTTTCACAATCGTCTGCTGGATAACCTATCAATCAATCAATCAAGTTGTTTTCACTCGTAAACTTAATATTGAACGTACCTATCGCACAGAAAAAGAAAGTTTTACTAATAATATCGTCGTGTATTAGGAAAGATTGTTTTAAGGTCGGGCCTTCACAAATATTAAGAGAAAACGATTACTGAATCAAGAACAGACAGTCGCTAAAGGCTGATGAAAAGTTCAAAGTTATTTTTTGCATTAAAGTGGCGTATATGATTTAACACACCTGAGACTTCTAGTAATAAACAATTTTAATCTGATGCAATGAAAAAATAACGAGTTTCGGGAAGTGCTTTGGCATGTTGGATAGACATAGTACGTAGGTAGTCAAATACATAATCATGCAACAAATCGGATTGCAAACGTGGTATAAATGCTAAGGGTCTAACTGTTATTTGTTGCTTAGGATAGTAGCCAGAAGTAACTGTAAAATATTTTTCCACTGTCAAATAATCATATTTTTTTTTTCTTTCATGTTATGAACTTTTTCATGTTACTATGGTAAAGTTCTTACTTTTGATATGAACCGTCATTTTTTTAACAGGTCATGGAAATACAGAAAAAAAAGACTGGTACCTGTTCTAGCCAAGGGTGGAATCGTTACAAGAAAGCCCTTTGATTATATAATGTGTTGCATTTCTGATGTCAGTTTTTTTTGTGTGATAAATAAAAGTCTTTTATATATCTGCAAAAAATGTTTTGTTTTATATTCCTACAAAGATCTTGAAGTGAAAATATCAACAATGCAGATGTTATAGTAGTCAGAGAAAGCCAGGATTTGTTTGATACATTTGTAAATGTTATCTTAACACCCAAAACTACGTTACCCCGCGACGCCGTCAAAGTCTCACACATTGTAAAACCCAGTGGAGGGAGATCTCCCACACTGGACTCCTAAGAGGTTGGCAACCCTGGTCTTTACATGTATAAAGAGTTGAGGCTATTCATGTGTCTTTACATGTATAAAGAGTTACAGTTTAAGGCTATTCATGTGTCTTTACATGTATGAAGAGTTGAGGCTATTCATGTGTCTTTACATGTATAAAGAGTTCAGGCTATTCATGCGTTTTTACATGTATAAAGAGTTGAGGCTATTCATGTGTTTTTACATGTATAAAGAGTTCAGGCTATTCATGTGTCTTTACATGTATAAAGAATTGAGGCTATTCATGTGTTTTTACATGTATAAAGGGTTAAGGCTATTCATGTGTCTTTACATGTATAAAGAGTTACAGTTTAAGGCTATTCATGTGTCTTTACATGTATGAAGAGTTGAGGCTATTCATGTGTCTTTACATGTATAAAGAGTTCAGGCTATTCATGTGTCTTAACATGTATAATGAGTTACAGTTTAAGGCTATTCATGTGTCTTTACATGTATAAAGAGTTGAGGCTATTCATGTGTCTTTACATGTATAAAGAGTGCAGGCTATTCATGTGTCTTTACATGCATAAAGAGTGCAGGCTATTCATGTGACTTTACATGTATAAAGAGTTACAGTTTAAGGCTATTCATGTGTCTTTACATGTATGAAGAGTTGAGGCTATTCATGTGTCTTTACATGTATAAAGAGTTCAGGCTATTCATGTGCCTGTATATTGGGATAGGAATGGTTAGATAATTTGTAAGCTGCATGTAGGACTTAACTTTCAAAAGAGAACTTGATATGCTACCCTTGATATTAACTGAAATACAATTGTTGATAGAAACCATTCTACTTTCTTTATATATGTATTTTACATTATATTATCAGGTGTAGACAACTGACATGATTACCCTGTTCAATCTTCACTCGAGCAGCTTTTCCACTACAAAGTTGATGAATACTCTTCTTTTCCACTTTATCAGTATGAAGTTGTATTTTTTCTTTTGCTAGGAAGTTTTTCCTCATGTCTGCTGAGAGAGAGCTCTGAAGCTGCTTTCCCTTCTCCTTTGGTGTACAGAACAAGGTCATACAGCCAGGTGAAGTGTCTGACCTTGGCCTTGGAAGTGCTAAAGGACTGATTGCTTCCTGTCTACCGTTGCCAGGTGAATGGAAGGGAGCTGGAATTTATAAGACTTGACTTTACAGAATAACCATAATTAAATTGTTATGTAAATATAGCAACGTAAGGCATTTTACGTTCCTGTAAGCTTTGTTTTGTACTTGAAATATAACTTAATAATATAAAGTTTTAGTTGTAATAAAGTTGTGAAACTGAGAAAGTTTTATTGCAATAGTATTGTCAAAATTTTCTGTAGAACAAATTTCCATGGAATGTATTATAAATCCATAAATAAGTCTCCATTCAAATGAACATGAAAATAAACCTCTCATAAAAATGACATCAATTATAGAAGTATGCCTATTTGTAAGTCATAATGGTATCATAAGTTTTGAACAGACCTATATCCATAAAATTTCAGACAAGTTCAAAGACAAAAAATATCCAGGATATTCTCTATCATAAATAACATATATGAATTCATTATTTGATTTTGACATCTTGAGTATCTATTAATTTGGTGTATCGTCACCCTGCATCTTCACACTCATCTATAAATGTCTCTTTTCAGTAATAATAAGTGTATAACAGAAATTATATTACCAGAGGTAGATGCCAATTCGATATAGACACACCACTAACTACAATGTGGAGGATGTATCAAAAGAAGAATGGGAAATACTATAACAACACAACTGTGTAGGCATGGAAAATAGCTAGGACACAGGAGTTGGTATTGAGAATTCTCTCCTCTAACTTCACATTCTTTCTGGCCTCATTCTATGATGTCCCTACTTCCCTGTTGATCCCCTACCAACACATCACACCCAGCTCCTTTCCCATATCACTCCCCTCCTGATTGATACTCACAGCTGAATTATGATAATATTCACCTATCAATATTTAGGCTGGAACTAAAGAAATATAACAGAAAACCCAAGCACACCTCATCCATGTATTTTGTCTCTGATTTCTGTTGGAACTGAAGGGTCATATTCTCCTTACTACCAACATCAGATCCTTGTAGTGAATTAGATCTGGCAGGTCAGATATGTAAGCTAAGCATGAGTTACTCCCCTTGGAAAAAGTAAGTACAAGAATGTTCCAGCGCTGTGAGAATATTAGGGCAACACTTTCCCTTCTCCCTGAATCTCTGCAGATTATTTATTTAATTATGCCAGTTACATTTAGACCTACACGGTAACATATATCCCTTCCTTCCTGACTCCCATGTAGAGATATCTAGATACGTAAATACCTTGTGCTTGAGAAGTAGGACGTTGAGATGGGTAGTCACTCCTGTCTTCCTCCTTCTCCTCCAGTTGTTTGATAAAAACCTCCAGTTGTTGCGGGTCGTAGATAACAAACCTCACATCCTGAAATTTTAAAAAAATGACAAAAAGACCATTATGAGAGATTTGAAATGAACAATACTTGAAATAATGATGAGGTCCATCATTGAACTTTTTTTTATCTGTTTAGTTATGACAAGCAAAACAGTCTGAAAGAATGTATGAAGGGAGATTAAATCAGAAACTGGGAAATGCATGTATGAATTATCATCTTTTATTTCCAAGAGTTAAACAGTTCTAATTCTTGTTCATTCCTGAGTTAATGCTAAAGGGCTAACCACTACTAAAGGGAATAATATGCACCCTGACACAGTTTATCTACTTACTGTCCGACTGGTGCCCTGTTTACTTCCTGTGACAGACCCTACTTACTGTCCGACTGTTGCCCTGTTTACTTCCTGTGACAGACCCTGACACAGTGTATAGACATACTGCCCGACTGGTGCCCTGTTTACTTCCTGTGACAGACCCTGACACAGTGTATATATACTTACTGTCCGACTGGTGCCCTGTTTACTCCCTGTGACAGACCCTGACACAGTGTATATACATACTGCCCGACTGGTGCCCTGTTTACTGCCTGTGACAGACCCTGACACAGTGTATAGACATGCTGCCCGACTGGTGCCCTGTTTACTTCCTGTGACAGACCCTACTTACTGTCAGACTGTTGCCCTGTTTACTGGCTGTGACAGACCCTGACACAGAGTATATACATACTGCCCGACTGGTGCCCTGTTTACTGGCTGTGACAGACCCTGACACAGTGTATATACATACTGCCCGACTGGTGCCCTGTTTACTGGCTGTGACAGACCCTGACACAGGGTATATACTTACTGTCAGACTGGTGCCCTGTTTACTTGCTGTGACAGACCCTGACACAGTTTATATACTTACTGTCCGACTGGTGCCCTGTTTACTGGCTGTGCCAGCCCCTGACACAGTGTATATACTTACTGGCAGACTGGTGTCCTGTTTACTGGCTGTGGCAGACCCTGACACAGTTTATATACTTACTGTCCGACTGGTGCCCTGTTTACTTACTGTGACAGACCCTGACACAGTGTATGTACTTACTGTCAGACTGGTGCCCTGTTTCCTGGCTGTGACAGACCCTGACACAGAGTATATACATACTGCCCGACTGGTGCCCTGTTTACTGGCTGTGGCAGACCCTGACACAGAGTATATACTTACTGTCCGACTGGTGTCATGTTTACTGGCTTTGACAGACCCTGACACAGTTTATATACTTACTGTCCGACTGGTGCCCTGTTTACTAGCTGTGACAGACCCTGACACAGTGTATAAACTTACTGTCCGACTGGTGCCCTGTTTACTAGCTGTGACAGACCCTGACACAGTGTCTATACTTACTGTCCGACTGGTGCCCTGTTTACTGGCTGTGCCAGCCCCTGACACAGTGTATATACTTACTGTCAGACTGGGGCCCTGTTTACTTCCTGTGACAGACCTTTACACAGTGTATATACTTACTGTCAGACTGGTGCCCTGTTTCCTGGCTGTGACAGACCCTGACACAGGGTATATACTTACTGTCAGACTGGTGTCCTGTTTACAGGCTGTGACAGACCCTGACACAGCGTATATACTTACTGTCAGACTGGTGTCCTGTTTACTGGCTGTGACAGACCCTGACACAGTTTATATACTTTCTGTCAGACTGGTGTCCTGTTTACTTGCTGTGACAGACCCTGACACAGTGTATATACTTACTGTCCGACTGGTGTCCTGTTTACTTGCTGTGACAGACCCTGACACAGTGTATATACTTATTGTCTGACTGGTATCCTGTTTACTGGCTGTGTCAGACCCTGACACAGTTTATATACTTTCTGTCCGACTGGTGTCCTGTTTACTTGCTGTGACAGACCCTGACACAGTTTATATACTTACTGTCCGACTGGTGCCCTGTTTACTTGCTGTGACAGACCCTGACACAGTTTATATACTTACTGTCCGACTGGTGCCCTGTTTACTGGCTGTGGCAGACCCTGACACAGTGTATATACTTACTGTCAGACTGGGGCCCTGTTTACTTCCTGTGACAGACCCTGACACAGTGTATATACTTACTGTCAGACTGGTGCCCTGTTTACTGGCTGTGACAGACCCTGACACAGTTTATATACTTACTGTCTGACTGGTGTCCTGTTTGGCTGTGACAGACCCTGACATAGTGTATATATACTTACCGTCAGATCTAGACTGGTGCCCTTTTTACAGGCTGTGATGGCCCCCGATACCATACACTCAGCTATGAATGGAACAGGGTACTCTAGGAGTCTTCCTGTACCAACAGCGGGGAAGGCAATTGATGTTGCCCTCAGATTTTTTGCCATCGAAAATGTCTCCGCAAGAGCTGACTCTATTTCATGCTTCAGCTACTCAAGAAAAGTGATGATTATATTAATAAGATTTAAGAGAAATGTTTATATCCACCTCATTAATATCTGTAGCAAATGAGCAAAAATTGATTAGCTTTGGATAAATGGATATGAAATGGGTTTATATTTATTATGCTGTTGATGAAGTGAAGATTGAATATTCATTTTAACTTGTCAAAATGTTTGGAATGTCAGTTCTATATACCAACCGACTGCATATGAATTGGTAACAACTTTATATGCCAACATCCTGCAAAATACCCGTAAACGCTTTTTAAGCCATAGTGTCTGCAATCTTAGCATTTCTAGTTGTCAAATATTGATTATAGTTATTCTCATGTTAGAATGGAACAGCACTATCACATTACGTATAATATCTCGACAGATATCTAGAAAAAACAATTCTATTAGCATATCCACTATAAATAAATAAATTCAGACGTATTGTTAGAAATCACCCACCGTTGTTTTCTGATCATGTTGCCATTTCCGTAAGATCATGTGACACACATTCTGGCACAGGAGGCCGCCAGAACTCACGGTAAAAACTACATTGCCTCCAAAGTCAAACCTTTTGAAAGCCTGAAAAGTTGACACATACTTTAAGGAAACATCATCAACACGAAAAATGAATTAAACATTATCAACATGTCACATAAATACACAGTAGTAAATGATGGTTAGGAATAAACCTTATTGATGGGCTTCCAAAGATGACACCTCTGTATTGTTATCAGACAAATACCATGATTCACTGATCATTGACAGACTTATCCAACCACTAATCAATATACTCCATCACTCGCAGCATCAATACATATATCATCCCATAAAGGATGTATTAATTGTATCTTAATTCAAATTACTGTTAACAGATTTGAATTCATGCAGAGTTATTTTTGTATTTTTGTCAGGATATAAATGTTTGAACAGCATAGAAATTTCGTAAAATAAGGTCAGTCAATGATAAATTGTATTTCAACAAAGTAAAACATTCAAACTGTTGGAACATTTTATATTGTTCTTATTTCTATAGTAATACTGTTGTATATATTTACTATGTTGAAATACTGTTTTAGTATTTTAACATCATGAACTATTCTATGTGTCTGTATCAAAATCTTAACAGTACACCATGATTATAGAGTGATTGAAATGCAAATTTAATTGGTTGTAACCTTTTAATATATATAACAATATTTGTCAATAAAGCAAGCTGTTTGTCGTCTTTGCATTGCTGTTTGTCTTTATTTTCAAATTAGATTTTACAATAATTTCTAGGAATGGACTTTAATTTTCATTTTAATGTTGATTTTTCTGCAGAAGTACAAAATTACACAGCTGCTTAAATAACCTAGTATACACAAGTTATAATTACCTTCTCCAAAGCATTGCCTCCAACATCACAAAACTTTCTTGAAATTAAACTTTCGGTGAATATCCGTGATTCTCCAACTACGTTCACCAAAACACTGGCCTGCAACAAGTGAACTGGTATTATATATCTATGGGAGAACATTGACACAACAAGTGAACTGGTATTATATATCTATGGGAGAACATTGACACAACAAGTGAACTGGTATTATATATCTATGGGAGAACATTGACACAACAAGTGAACTGGTATTATATATCTATGGGAGAACATTGACACAACAAGTGAACTGGTATTATATATCTATGGGAGAACATTGACACAACAAGTGAACTGGTATTATATATCTATGGGAGAACATTGACACAACAAGTGAACTGGTATTATATATCTATGGGAGAACATTGACACAACAAGTGAACTGGTATTATATATCTATGGGAGAACATTGACACAACAAGTGAACTGGTATTATATATCTATGGGAGAACATTGACACAACAAGTGAACTGGTATTATATATCTATGGGAGAACATTGACACAACAAGTGAACTGGTATTATATATCTATGGGAGAACATTGACACAACAAGTGAACTGGTATTATATATCTATGGGAGAACATTGACACAACAAGTGAACTGGTATTATATATCTATGGGAGAACATTGACACAACAAGTGAACTGGTATTATATATCTATGGGAGAACATTGACACAACAAGTGAACTGGTATTATATATCTATGGGAGAACATTGACACAACAAGTGAACTGGTATTATATATCTATGGGAGAACATTGACACAACAAGTGAACTGGTATTATATATCTATGGGAGAACATTGACACAACAAGTGAACTGGTATTATATATCTATGGGAGAACATCGACACAACAAGTGAACTGGTATTATATATCTATGGGAGAACATTGACACAACAAGTGAACTGGTATTATATACATCTATGGGAGAACATTGGTGAGAACATTGGTGAGAACATTGGTGAGAACTTAACATTGGTGAGAACATTGGTGAGAACATTGGTGAGAACAATGACAGACTATAAATGCAGCTGATACAAATCATAAATGAGACACATAGGGAGTTGTTTATACAAATTTTGGAAATACAATTTATGAGAAACATTTGAAAATGTGTTTCTTGTTTTCCAACAGTGATTTTTAAATTCTTCATATGTTGTTTTTGTTCTGAATTAAAATAGTTCTGAAAATAGACAAATCTAGAACTGCTGCCAGAATGGCAGACTAATACCCCCAGATTAGTAATTTTTCACGTTGTAAAAGACACTCGATAAACCTCCATTATGTCTTTATACTTTTTGAAAATTAACTAAAATTTTGTTTTTGTGAACAAAAACATGTCTCCCCTTAATTATTAGCCAATAGAAAAACTTCAGTATAAAAAATTAACAAAGGGCACTATCGCTTTACATAGTGGGGCACGAGACCCGAATTTAGAATTCGACACTCCTACTTCCCAAGACACATTAAAACTTTAGCAAGTTTGGTCAAACTAGAACACTGACAGTTCAGTAAGAGCCCCGTCTTGTGGCAATATATCCCCCTTAATTATCAAGAAGCAATCTGTCAATATAGCTGAGCTTGATGTTTGACATTTGGACTTAAAAAGAAATTGCAAGGCAGCAAAATATACATTTTACATGTACTATGATGTGAGTCTTGTTTCCTTCCACTTCCATATTTGCTGAGATAACAGAAATGTAAATACCGGTGCAATACTCATTTGTAAGCTTTGATTAATTTTGATTCACCTTAAATACCTCCCCCATCAAGAGGCAGGGTCAAAGTAAGAGATCCACTTTGTCTTTGACCTTTGGACCAAAATGACCTTGACCTTTAACCCAGTGACCCTGATCTTTGGTCAGTTGACTCAATTCCGACGAACTTTGCTTCATAATATCATAACAAAATGTTAATCAGTGAAAAATACAAAATTTGACCTTGACCTTAAACCTTTTGAACCAGTAACCTGGACATTTGGTCAAATGACTCCTTGTTTAATTCTGAACAACATTGCTTCAAAGTGTCAAAACGAAATGTTCACCAGTGAAAAGATACAAAATATAACCTTGACCTTTGACCCAGTGACCTTGGGTCAACTGACTCCTTGTTTAATTTCAACCAACTTTGCTTCAAAGTGTCATAACAAAATGTTCCCCAGTAAAAAGATACTGAATTTGACCTTAACCTTGGACCCAGTGGCCTTAACCTTAAGTCAGTTGACTCTTTGTTAAATTCCAACCAACTTTGCTTCATAATGTCATAACAAAATGTTCATCAGGGAAAATATACAAAATTTGACCTTGACCTTNGACTCTGTGTATAGTGGGGCATAAAATCTGATTTTAGTGTGAGAAATTCCGCCGTCTCAAGATACATCAATATGGTAAGTATGATNACCCTAATAACATGGGGAAGTTATGCTGGTATTGAAATTAAACAAAGGGCCATAACTCTGTATATAGTGCGCAAAAGACCTAATTCCAGTACACTGCACACCTTCTGTGAGTGATGCAGGTATACTTCAAGTTTGATTAAGATATCTTTAATGGTTTGAAATTTACGGGCCGGACAAGAATTTACTTAAAATGTGCACTTATTTGACCTTTGACCTTGAGGTGAAGGTCACAGTGACCTAATTCTAGTGCACTGCACACCTCCTGTGGGTGATGCATGCATACCTAAAGTTTCATCAAGATATCTTTAACGGTTCAAAAGTTATGGCCATGACAAGTCCGATTAGAAGAAGAACGAGTACTAATACAATATTTCTCCCTTCATTCGAATGGGAGACATAATGAACTTTAGTTAGATAGACATGATAACCAACCATCACTGGGAACTTCTTTTTAACTAACACACGCTGTACATGTTAAAGTTAACCCATTCAATGTTAAGTCTGTGTATACATTAAAGACAAGTCCTTTATTAATACAACATTATTTAATTTCTACAATCTTTTTGATGTATAACAAGAATTAGAGAAATGCAACAGCAAAGACTGCATGGGGTTCGAACCAGGGACCCTCCAAACTCTATCTGGTCGCTAATGGTCGACCCAGTCCAGTTCTGCTACATTCCTCTCTCCTTTTTCAAATTTCCCTCCTAAAGACACCATTATTAATAACCCAGGTTCGGGTATCTCCTTGCTAAGCATTCACTCAGTACTTGAAACAAGAGTTGGCAAGCTTGCCAATTTTGTCACAGGAGAAAGAGAAATGCAACAGCCAAACTGGGGTTTCGAACCAAAGACCTCCCAAACTCAAGTTGGACGCTCTACCAATACCTGGTCGCCGTTGATCGACCCAGTCCAGTTTCTCTGCAGATGTAAACAGGGTTCGATTGATGGCTGAGTTACGGTACCCTAGCTTTTAAGGTCATTACCTGGACTCTGTCTAAAGTTTTATACATGTACACAAAAAGCATGTGCACATACCATTTCCTCTGTGATGCTACCTTTCTTGACAGTAATAGTACAGTTTCCAACTTTAATAGATTTTGTAAGTCTGGAATATCTCTCAGATTTCCTTTGGCCAGAAAAATCTTCTGAATTTCTATGTGCATGTCCATGGAATTCTCTGTTTCCACGTCCATATGGCTCTCTCGCTCTGTGTTTAGGTTGATATGGGATGTTCTGGCCATGGGCTGACTTCTCTACCCGGGCATTTGTTTGGTGTCTGTCGTACACGTGCGAGCGGGGAGGGGGAGGGTCGAGGACTGGCATAGATGATGATCGCTTTAAATTTATATTCCTTGGCTCATCAGACCTGACATGCAAATTCCAAAAAAAAATCAATCATTTTAAATATCAATGTTGTATTTAACAGTATCACTGGAATAAGTTGGTGCAGATATCGCAAGTATCAAAATCTCCACTATAGAAGTGTGAAGTTCAAACATATGGAAATATCTGACTCCTTAAATTGATAACAGTTTGGAGATTTCATGTTGACAATGGTTCGAAAACGTTTTACTCTATAATCTATATATTATATATTTGTGTGCAGATGTGTTTGTGCTAACTATATATAATCAACACGAAAATCACAAACATTTCCACACCATTAAAATTTCCCCCAATTGTACAATTTATACTTATCATATTGTAAATTTGCTGTGCATCCAAAACCAATCCAGGCAAGAACTAAATTAAAGTCAAGTATTCTACTGTATTAGGCTAAGGGAAACTCTGTCAAGTCCAGTCCACAGTCCACAGTCCACAGTCAGTCCACAGTCCACAGTCCACAGTCAGTCCACAGTCCACAGTCCACAGTCAGTCCACAGTCCACAGTCCACACAGTCCACAGTCCACAGTCCACACAGTCCACAGTCCACAGTCCACAGTCAGTCCAGTCAGTCCACGGTCCACACAGTCCACAGTCCACAGTCCACAGTCCACACAGTCCACACAGTCCACACAGTCCACAGTCCACAGACCACACAGTCCACAGTCCACACAGTCCAGTCAGTCCACAGTCCACAGTCAGTCCACAGTCCACACAGCCCACAGTCCACAGTCCACACAGTCCACAGTCCACCGTCAGTCCACAGTCAGTCCACAGTCCACAGTTAGTCCACAGTCCACAGTCCACAGTCAGTCCACAGTCAGTCCACAGGCCACAGTTAGTCCACAGTCCACAGTCCACAGTCAGTCCACAGTCAGTCCACAGGCCACAGTTAGTCCACAGTCCACAGTCCACAGTCAGTCCACAGTCAGTCCACAGGCCACAGTTAGTCCACAGTCCACAGTCCACAGTCAGTCCACAGTCCACAGGCCACAGTCAGTCCACAGTCCACAGTCCACAGTCAACACAGTCCACACACTCCACAGTCCACAGTCCACAGTCCACACAGTCCACAGTCAGTCCACAGTCCACAGTCCGCACAGTCCACAGTCCACAGTCCACAGTCAGTCCACAGTCCGTCCACAGTCCACACAGTCCACAGTCCACACAGTCAACAGTCCACAGTCCACACAGTCCACACTCCACACAGTCCACACAGTCCACACAGTCCACAGTCCACAGTCCCCAGTCAGTCCACAGTCAGTCCACAGTCCACAGTCAGTCCACAGTCCACAGGCCACAGTCAGTCCACAGTCCACAGTCCACAGTCAACACAGTCCACAGTCCACACAGTCCACAGTCCACCGTCAGTCCACAGTCAGTCCACAGTCCACAGTTAGTCCACAGTCCACAGTCCCCAGCCAGTCCACAGTCAGTCCACAGTCCACACAGTCCCCAGTCCACAGTCCACAGTCCACACAGTCCACAGTCCACAAAGTCCAGTCAGTCCACAGTCCACAGTCAGTCCACAGTCCACACAGCCCACAGTCCACAGTCCACACAGTCCACAGTCCACCGTCAGTCCACAGTCAGTCCACAGTCCACAGTTAGTCCACAGTCCACAGTCCACAGTCAGTCCACAGTCCGTCCACAGTCCACACAGTCCACAGTCCACACAGTCCACACAGTCCACAGTCCACAGTCCACAGTCCACACAGTCCACAGTCCACAGCAAGAGAGTCATTACATGATTCACCGAGGTGACATATATTGTAGATCCCAATCTGTGAAAGAACCACAGCATGGATTCTTCTGAGTAACTATACACTCAATACAGCTATAGTCTGTAGCACACAAACCGTCAAAGTGTATCAAAGAGTCACATGACTCAGAACCCGGAAAGTATACTTTTTTTAACAATTCTAACTATTTTGATAGAAGAAACAATTCCTCTAAGTTAATTCAGTAAGAAGCAACAATAGATAAATCACTAATGCAGCATACCATAATGTATCGGGTATTTTTCCTGAGTACACTAGCTGTATCTAATTTTCTCTTACATGTTAGCATTTACATGGAGATAAGCAAACCAAAATTCCAACTCGGAAATTCAATTTTGAAGGAATTGAAAAATTTGCATCATGCATAAATATCTGGCATCTGGTGTTATGTTGTGAGATTCCTTTTTCTCTTACCCTGGACAGGTGTATCCGTACTTTTACCGGTGTGAGATTCCCTTGTCTCACCATAGGGTTGAGACGGGGGGATTCCCCTATTCATAACAATGGTATGACGTCACTTTAACAATACAATGACGTCAAGTCAACAATCCATCAACGTCACGTCAATCCTGAATTTAGCATGCAACGTTATCATTACATTGTGTATATGATACACATTGGGAGAACAGGGTAAGAGAAAAAGAATCATTCACCCCCTTGTGGGCAAAGCCTCGTGTTTGGCAACATAAGAATCTTCCCCCTCAGGTTGAGGGGGTGAGAGATTCTATTATTCTACACACTGTATTTTGATTCTGGAGTGAAACATTGAGTATCACAACAGTATAAGACCAAATTTTAAGAAATTCCACAAATTTATATATCATTTAAGGAAAAGAACGACTGATGCTGTGCTATGGTATAAGCTCAATGGACCTTCAGACCAGATGAGCTAAATACATCATTTTACAATGAATGGGGGGAAACATGATGAAAATGAATAGGCTAAACCTTTTCCAGATATTTATACATGTGAATTCAATTAACATTAAGTTAGGGCAAAGAGCATTCAACAATCAAATTAAAAACATTCTGACTGTGAAGTTTGGGGGCAGACATTTTAGGACCTTACCATATATGTAACCCTAACATCAATATATGTCATTAAAACATTTAGCAGATAGAATACCAACAGCGGCAAACTTGTTTAATTATACAGCAACTGAAACTGTACCATTTCATATACATGCATTGTGTCTCCAGATGTGTTTATCTCATTATACAGGAAAACATGTTTATTCAATGACTGAATTTCAATTAATTTTTAGTACTTGATCCTCCCATTGACAAGGTAGTGCAATCAATTTGATAGAAAATCAAAATTTTACTTTTTACACAAACAGTGTGTCACAACGTTTCAAGACCGACTGTTCCCTTTTGTCAAGTTTCATCTGAGCGAGTGATTTGTATTGTCTTCGTATACCTGTACAACAATGTGACGAAATTTTATATTCCATATATAACTCGACCTGGGATGTTTCGCCTATCGATAGAGAGTGTATATACACTATATCAAATTCGAAAGAAATTTAATAAAATTTTGTAAATTTATTTCATAACTTGTAGGATTTTCATTGAATCAGGGTTATATGGTCAATATAAAATTTAAATTTACCTGGATCCATGCCTAGATCCTAGCTTGGGAGTAAAAAGAACAACACACGAGTGCTCTATGCTGAATCTCTTCAGGAATTCCTTCCCCTTCTCTGATGATAGGCCATCTATCATAACAGTAACTTCTTCATCTGTGAGAAATTAGGAATACAAAATAAAGTAGTGTTAGAAAAATGCTGATAAAAGTCAATGTCAAGTTTCTTTACGATAGTCACTATACATTTATACCGTGTGAAAAAAAAAGGTCTTAAAGAGAGCCACTATCATACATTAAGACCTTAACATACATTTAAACAGTGCAAAAAAGAAATCCAATAGCCTATTAAATACTCAGCTATTTATATGGTGAAACAAAAATTGGATCCTGACAGCCACATATAACCAGTTTCAGGTTGGGCACCAATGGATTCTTAAGTATTGAACAGTGTTGATAGGGCTGTCACAGTATGGGTGAACGACATAGCTCGGCAGGCAAACGTCATAATGTGCAATAACACATTATGAAATGTTTGCCTGCAAATTAAAGCTGTGTCATTCATTTAGACTGTAAATGCCATATCAACACAATTCAATGCTGAAAAATAACAACGCTTTGTCGCATTCCTTTCCTTAACATCCCCACCAACTTTTAGCTCAATGGCACCAGTGGAACTGGAGAAGAAGTTTAAGATGTGTTTTTTAAGATGGCGGCCGTCTTGGATTTTGGATGGACCCGAAAAATAACAACACTTGGTCAGGACCATCTCAGGATCATTTAAGGCAAGTTATAGCTCAATCCCACTGGTGGAACTTGAGAAGAAGTTTAAAATGTTGAAATTTTACGGATGACGGTCGGCTGACGGCGCACGATGACGGACAAAGCACAATGACTGTATCCAAAAAGAGATCCCAGAGGGATCTTGGCGCCCACCATTGTACTATCTTCATTAGTTCTTTGTCAGTTCGATCTTTTCTCTTCTTTTCTCTAATTTGTTTGATCGAGTCATGTTAACAGTAAATGCACCTTCACGTAACTTTTGATCTAAACTTAATACTGATGTGGATGAAAGCCAATTCAACCTTCAAAGTGAGTTTGTCATTCACATATTTACTAGTACAGTACTAAATGTGAAAGAAATAGAATCGATCATTGCAATGTGAGAAAGATCTGTTTAGTTCTTCCTTTAGCCATTTTGTTTTTATGATCAGTCTCAAAATATACCATGTACAACGAGGGATCAAGGGGAACCTACAAACATGTACCAAATTTGAGAAATATCCCTCTTGCCCAAATAATTTTGGAAAGAAATATTTCCACAGCATTGAACACAATGCTTCAGCACATTTAAATAACATATAACATGACAAGTTTGTAATATGTAAAACAGAATAAAACATTCTTCAACCCTAGTTAAAACCTGACATGATCCACTCCATTCAGGTCTTCCCAAAACGAAATACACAAAACTTGCACCTTAAAGAAGACACCCTGGCAGTATTTATAAATAAAATCAGATAAAAAAAATCATCGCATTTTCTAAATCACCGATCGTCCATTTCCGGCACTGCTGCACAACAAGGGAACAAGGGGAACACTACATATAAAATTTGAGAAAGATCCCTCCCGTACTTCCCGAGAAATAGTGATAACAAACTTTCACTATCAAACCCCAAGATGGCTGCCTGTCGGCCATGTTGTTTATCCGATCAGTCTCAAAACTTGCCCTGCACAGCTAAGGACCAAGGGGAACCTACATATACAATTTGAGAAAGATCCATTTGGTACTTCTTGAGAAATACCGATAACAAGAATTGTTTAAGGACGGACAACAGACGACGGACGGACGGACAACGGACGCAGGGTGATTTGAATAGCTCAACATCAGATGATGGTGTGCTAAAAAGCCATCTTCAATTGGTGGGTCAGCAGTATCCAATGTTACAACTGCTATGTCGTAATAAAGATGAGGTCCTGAACTCATAGGCCATGGCATTTACAGTCTATATGAACAACATCTGAACTTAGAAAGGTTTTATGGTGACATTGCCCCACACTCACAGTGGTTAATATAACCAGTTTAATTCTCCTTCAATGTTCACATTAAATTTACAAATGAGCATAAATAAACTTGGTTATCATGTAACAGAGATTGTATACATGAGCTAAAGAGAAATGGTGGTTGAATGTACTGGTGAGGACATGTATGTCCACTTCCCGACTGCATTTCTAACAACTGGTAGTGGACAGCTGTGTAGTGCACATAGGAAGTGGTTTCATTCTAATCTGTACATTTGTCTAGTTATCAAGCTGGCAGCAAGCTTTGGATACTGTCGTATATTGTAACCATGAGCTTACTCCTGTAACTGGTTCATATAAATTTAGTTTGAACAATCTGTAACCATCTCTTTTGAAGCACTCATTTTCTGTATCTGCCATAGCATTCCCTTACTTTCTACTATATGTGCCTGGAGACATAGGACCTACACCTTTGAGTCCCTAGCTGAGAGACTCATCTGATAATGAGTCATTGAGACACAGGACCTACACCTTTGAGTCCTTAGCCGAGAGACTCGTCTCAAAATGAGTAATTGAGACATGGATCTAATATCATGGAGTCTTTGAAAAATCAGGATTCATGATCAGATGTGAACCCTGGCTATCTGCTTGAAAAATTGGTTGCCCAACCTCTAGATTTACCCATTCAATGATTTAATGAGATTAATCAGTAATTAAAATACCTAACCAGTGTTTATTCAGAACAAGAATTCCACAGAAGTGGATGTGTCGCCTGCGCAGGAAGCTGGGAGAAGAAATAGATACACTTTTCATTTCAAGAAATATGTTAAAAGTAAGCAATAATAATAGATTATGTTTTTGGATGGCATCATTTTGTTACATAATCTGTTATTCTTGGAGGAATACTCTGAGTTTTAAGGCCCAAGGAAACTCAAGTTATCGCACGAAAACATATTTTCCATTTATAGTAACAGTGACCTCGACCTTTGACCTTTGGACCTGAAAAGCAATCCCAAGCAAGCACTTTTGGTAAGGAAGCACTGCATGAAGTTTGAGTTTGATCAGCCCAAGGAAACTCAAGTTATCGCACGAAAACAGATTTTCTATTTATAGTAACAGTGACCTTGACCTTTGACCTTTGGACCTGAAAAGCAATCCTTAGCAAGCAGTTTTGGTAAGGAAGCACTGCATGAAGTTTGAGTTTGATCGGCCCAAGGAAACTCAAGTTATCCCACGAAAACCTCTGTGCGGACGACGACGGCGACGCCTCCGCCGACATAGCAATACCTATGTGTTATCAGCTTTTCGCAGGCGACACAAAAATGGAATTTTAAAGTAGTCTTGATTTAGATTTGTTGAATACCAAGTAATGTTTGTTCTTGTCACGAAAGTATATTTAAGTCATTGCATGCAAAGATAAGTTGCAAATGCTTATATTATCTTGGAAAATAAGGAAGTAAGATAGTAAAGGTCTAAATTGATTCCATTATAAAGACCTTCATATTTCAATATCTGTCAGCATTCTGATTATCCATAATTTGATTTGAATTGTCTGCTATTGCATTCTTTAGTGGAGATTAGGGGAAATTTTAAACAAAGAATCCGATTCAATTGTATTGATTCATGAAAATAAACAACTCTAAATCATTCCTAGTGTTCATACAATTAGCAATGACTTATTAAGCAGGACATAAAAAAAATATTGTAGTTGAAATTCAGCATACAAAAAAAATCACATATTTTCCTTACAGTCTTAGCATAAAAAAATCTGGATAAATCTACTATTTTACCTGAGGGGGGTCTTGATTTGTCCTCCAGTCTGCTGAGGTGGATAGTGCCCTCCCAGATGCTAGATGTGAGGTTGCGGAGCTGGCTCTCAGATTTCTGGACGATACTTGGACTGCCCTGAACAGTAATTAGGTAGGTACCAGCCTTGTATCCATGATCCATCTGACCACCAGCATTTCTACCATATATATAAACAGTGTTTATTGTATAATTTACACAAACAACAACGTTTCTTTTCCCCCGCAGATGTCCCCCTTTTCTCTTTTAATTATACATACATGTATTTGCCAGCCTAGTGTGACATTTGCCTACCATAAAATCATACTGGTATTGTATGTAGTACAATCTTGATTTTGCTGGCTAAATTGTTAAATAGTATACAATATTTGATATAGCTTCTAACCCTATCTGGCTAGAATATGCCACTCTTGAGCGCTTTAGCACTTTACAGTACATAGATATACAATTTATACAATCAACACAATTAGCATATACATTAGTTAATACAGTTTTGAGGAATTCCCAGGAGCTGCCTTATGAGGCGCTAACTGTTAGTCCTATGCCACCTGGCTAATATCTCCCTGTGGGTATGTCTGCGTGTGCAGGAGATGTATTGTGTTCTGTTTGAACTGGGACCATGCTTCCAACGGTATCTTTTAAATTGCCACCTCATTTGAATGTAACAGCACAGATACCGTAACATCCACCCTAGACCATTTTATACTCCACCAGGGTTGTTGGAGTATGGGAAAGAGAAAAACACTTTCTCTGAATATTCTATGCGTACAATGATTTTGGGGATCGAACCCCGGCCATCTGCATGGAAGGCAGGAGTGTTAACCACTCGACCAATCCGCCCATTAAAGAGGAAGAAGGGTACAAATAAAAGGAGGGGACAAAGACTTTCCATCTTACAGTACATCAACACTCTCCTGACATTAAACTCTTGAAAAACACCCTCATATCATTCTCCTAATTGTCACCATCTTTACCATGTATTACCACCTTCTTGACCTCCTAATCTTGATAAAACCTTCATGATAACCTGATATCACTCACATGACATCAATCTTGAGACATCAATTAACATATATCAACCTCAAGATATCTGTCTCCTGACATCATATACTTGATGTCAACTGATTACAGAGATCATTTAGTAAATGATAACTAAACATTGACACCTGACATCACCTAGTTAGTGCCACATTCCTGATATTGATAACTGACATCATCTAGTAAGTGCCATATACTTGACAATAACACCTGAAAGCACCTAGTTAATGCCACCCTACAGGCATTGTATATCATACAACTGACAATGATACCTGACATTAGGTATTTACTGACACCTACCTGACACTACCTAGTTAGTTACTCCTACCTGACAATCATACCTGACATCAGTATTTACTGACACCTACCTGACACTACCTAGTTAGTAATTCCTACCTGACAATAATACCTGACATCAGGTATTTACTGACACCTAGCTACCTGACATTACCTAGTTAGTAATTCCTACCTGACAATCATACCTGACATCAGTATTTACTGACACCTACCTGACATCGCTCTCTATCTGCCTCAACTTTCCCTGGAGACAGTAGTTCAGTATCTTGCCCTGGCCTCCATCTACAGAGATAGGTTTTCCTGTTACATTACTGAATTTTTCTAGTTCTTTTTCAATGTCTTTGGCCATATCAGCAGGTGATATAAGTGAAGTTATTCTGATCTTTTTCTCAGGTTTCATCAATTTGATCTTGGCCTGACCTAGCCCCTCCCATTTCTGGACAAGATTCTGCCAGGCAGGACTAGCCAGATACTTAAAGTGACACTCGGTATAGCCAATGTCAGCGCTGTCAGTCAGAGACAGCATCTTGTCCACAGCTCTCTTGGCATGATCCCTCTGCAAAGCATAGGCTCTAACATTGCTTTCCTTTACTAAGCAAGTCACATGGGCGTAGATCTTGTCACCTATCAAAGTCTGTCTTGTAAAATCGGGTATTCTCATTTTGTGTTCGAGTAAGACAGCTGTTTCATGAGATACTTTACGATCATGTTGCTGTACCTCTCTGAGCTTATTAAGCATTTCATCAGTGGTGATTCCTATATCCTCTCGTGTTCCTGAAATTTTTACTTCCTCTTTTTCTGAATTCAGTTCTATACTAACATTGTTCATTTTCCGTCCAAAACTTGATATTCTCAGAAGAATGATCTTGTGCTTGGGTAAATGTATGGTTTTTGTCTCCGTGGCCCTTGCTAGATTTTGACCTCGGTTTTTTTCATTGGGCTGTTTAACTCGTTCATGGCTAACAGTTGGTTTTAACACAGTAGGTTCAGGTTGATGCTGTTCCCTATTTCCATTAGGTGAATAATCACCAAGGAATGTCACCTTCCCAGGTTTATTATTTGCTCCTTTATTTGGCAATAAGGTGTGGTCATCTTCCAATGGTAGCATTTGAGCTTTATTCCTTTCTCTATTGGGTGGATCTGGTTTCAATAATGTATGGCCACCTTCCCTTGGAAATTTTTTACCTTGACCCTTTCCACTGGTGGATGTATCCAGATCATCATTAGTAATGTCGGAATTGTCATTTGGAGCAGGATGATACCCATCTTCCTCTATAATTTGAGCTATAAATGGGGGATCATCAGGGCTGGGTGTAGGAGGGTGTTCCTGTATGTCCGGTTTGTCAGACTCCATGGCATGCTGGGGTTGTGGATCAGGCATCCTTGCCTCGTTACATCTCGGCTGGTTGATCAAAGAGTCATGGAAAATTGGATAGTACGGTAAAACTGTCATAGTCTTGTTATTGAGGACATGACCAGACTGACGCCCCTTCCGCAGGATATTTTCCACAGCTGAAATTAAAACTTGACAAAATCACTTGTGTTCAACGGATTCTAAAAACAATTGCTATAAAGATTAACCATTACACAGTAACAGTATGTACTTTATACAAATTAATTGAGTCTGCAATTACAAACCTACAACTACAAAAATCAAAACCATCATCAAATCATCATTGTGCTTTTATGTTATATTTGATGCCATACTAATATTTATTGTAATAATGGATAAAGGAGTTTTTTTCAAAAGACGTTTTAAAAGACTTAATTGTACTGTACACATGTACAGTAACCCGGTCAACTTCTAGCTTTACACTAGAGGAAGGTTCTTATAAGGTCAGTGGGTAGAGCAATTGACTGTGATGTACTGGAACCCTGGTGGAAGCACACTACTATATTTTCTGTTACAAATGGTGTCCATGGCCCTACATGTGGTGACAGGGAGTAAGAACCTATGTGGTTTGGTTTGTTTGTGTTTAATGTCCTATTAACAGCTATGGTCATTTAAGGTTTTGGTGATGGAGGAAAGCCGGAGTTCCCCGAGAAAAACTACCGTCCTACAGCCAGTACCTGGCGACTGCTTCACAAAGGCCTCAAACCTGGACCCAGTGGTGGAGGGCTAGTGGGAGCAGAATGTTAGATGGCCACTTGGCCACTGCAGCCCCACCTATGTTGAAGTGGTGTTCGAGGGCAAACTCTTTGTGAAAGGCAAGTGCGATATCCACACTAGTGCCACCGGACCAACCAATTACATATGATTACAATTGCCTTCTGGCTTCATAAAAGAGGGAATATCCCTTTAGCTAAATTGGTAGAATTGCAGACTGGGAAGCTACCAGTTGCTTGCTTGATCCCCAGTTGAAGCATGCACATTTTTTTTGTCACAAACTTACAGTCAAACCTCGTTATCTCGAAGAAGACGGGGTCGTGGGAAAACTTCGAGTTATTTGACTGTTGGAGTTATGCAGGTTCATAAATTTGGTATGAAATGCTATTTCACAAAGAACCAACAGTTGCTGATTATATTAATAACCAATGTTTATAATCAATCGATGAATGATATAACAAATACAGGTATGTAATTTTACAATAAATACAATGACAAAAATACTGTAGAGTAAGTTATTTCCAAAAAACGAACTTTCGTTTAACGCGATCAAAACGGTTGGACCATATTTTGAATTTGTTATTAAATATTCACGGGCCTAGTGATTAAATGCTGTTCTTGGCTAGTCTAGAACTTGACAAAGTCTTTCCAGGTCTGCATTTGTATTTGCAAGTCCGTCAAGTTTTACTTCTGAAGTGTTACATTTAAAAATCGAACAATCACACGTTCTTAGCTTCGTCTTCGTATTATACAATGCGGAAATGAAAGTGCGCAAGTCTAAAACAAATCACTGTAATGGGGCATACACATAGTTTATTCTGTAAATGAAAATACACCCAAACATATTATATCGAACATGCATGTAACACATTAATTCATTAAGCTAAATGTGACACCTGACACCTCCTCAACTCGATGTGTAATCAACACCAATTATCGTATTGTTCTTAAATCTCCTGATCGATCGACTTTCAAAGCCATACTGGCTCCTGTAAAAACATGAATCCGTGAAGCTGTCTTAGGTTGTGATTTTTACTGTAGAACTCTTTTATGCATGACCACCGTTTGTGACCAATTTAAAAGGATGTATGACTGGTGAAATTTTCTAGAACTTACAAACACTTATAACTCATGATAATGAGAGAAGGAGAAAGGATGATCAATTTAAATACAGTGACTAATAATCATTTAAACCGTACCTTGTGATTATTTTTCCTTACTGAAATTCATATCCTTGCCAACATGTCCTTTGAATAAAAATTGCAAAAACAAACTACTAAACTGAGTGGAAAAACAAAGTGAATAACATTAGTCAGCGGATCATATTTTGTCTTGAGACATTTGGAAAAGACTATATAGTGGTGTTTTATTGGATATCTTTACCTGTTGGCAATGAACTGGACAAGAATGGTATGACTGTAATCCCTGAATCCTTGTGAGCCACGGACTTGACACAATCTTCCTGCCCTCCACTTTTGGTACTCTCAAAGAAAAGCTCCAGAGAGTCCTCCGAGTGTTCATGCCCTTGTCCATTCAGTAGTAACAGGCCTACTGGTTGTCCTATCAGGGAAACCTCCAATGCTCTTTGGCCGAGCTTCTTTTCCAACACTGTCGACTGAATTTGGTCAATTTTATCTAAAACACAGAGATGAAGATCTTCATGTTACACTTAATACAACTTATTCATCAGGATACATTTAGAGTGTCACTGTATTGTTACAAATGTTTATTGGATGCATATCATTATTAGAGTGATTGTCATCTGTATATACTGTATAAACAGTTAACTAAAATTAAACGCTATGAACATTTACTATAAATGTGAATCAACATTTTAGAACTGAATTACGCCTATCTCAGGATAAGACTCAAGCAAATACTTTATATGTCATATGGATTGTGACAAAACTGTAAACTTTTATTGATTGTTTGCCAACTACACAATTGACTATTTAAAGAGAGGAGTCTTACCTTGTACACAACTGTTGAGGACAGCCTGAAACACAGAGGTTATAGGTTGGGGGTAGTGGCAGTGGGGGTCTTACCTTGTACACTCCTACTGAGGACAGCCAGAGAAACAGAGGTTATAGATTGGGGGTAGTGGCAGTGGGAGTCTTACCTTGTACACAACTGTTGAGGACAGCCTGAAACACA
>NW_018405641.1:475658-475870 GCF_002113885.1 Mizuhopecten yessoensis
CAGGACAGCCAGACACAGAGGTTATAGGTTAGGAGTAGTGACAGTAGGGGTCTTATTTTGTACACTACTACTGAGGACAGCCAGATACAGAGGTTATAGGTTGGGGATAGTGACAGTAGGGGTCTTACCTTGTACACTACTACTGAGGACAGCCAGACAGGTTATAGTTGGGGTAGTGACAGTGGGAGTCTTACCTTGTACACTACTACTGA
>NW_018405642.1:0-203 GCF_002113885.1 Mizuhopecten yessoensis
TTAATTGGTGGCAGTAATATGCCACCATCATAATAAACTAGTATAGCAATGGTTATACTTGAATCACACCGGTATAACACAGTTATAGTATGGTATATATACTGGTACCGGAGCAGTACTGGAGTAGTGTACACGTGTGTATACCGATATAACACAGTGTTATAGTATGGTATATATACTGGTACCGGAGCAGTACTATAGTA
>NW_018405642.1:4347-4690 GCF_002113885.1 Mizuhopecten yessoensis
TCTGTATTACACTTTTATTTCACTGTTACACATACCATCTTCATAATGACCTTGGCTGTAAGGAAGTAAAAAACGGTATAACATTGCTATTTTATGGTGACATATTCCTGCCACCAATTAACTTAAGTCGAGATAATTATGTCACTAAATTTATCTCACTTAGTTGCCATGTCTTGATAATTATGTTGATGTATTGTGATAATTATCATGAGACTTATCATTATCTCACTGTCATAAAAAATCAAGTCAACATCTTGTTTAGTCTACATAAATAACTGAATATGTGGCCTTAATCAAATTAATTGGTGGCAGTAATATGCCACCATCATAATAAACTAGTATA
>NW_018405643.1:0-203 GCF_002113885.1 Mizuhopecten yessoensis
TCAATTTAAACTATAAAACTGTGCCGTGTTTGTAATTTACTTCGAACAGTTGATTTGAAATACTTGGGTGTTACATACTCGAACTGTGTCGTGTTTGTAATGTACTTCGACCTGGTGTTTTGAAATACTACTTAAATACATACTTGAATTGTGCCGTTTTTGTAATTTACTTCGACCTGGTGTTTTGAAATACATGTTGGTTA
>NW_018405643.1:1666-2192 GCF_002113885.1 Mizuhopecten yessoensis
TTTTAAGCTGAGGGATAGTAATACAAAGTTTACACACCAAAATATCTTACCTGTAAATCAAAAGGAATGTTAATAACCTGTAGTTCTTACCACTTTATTCTATAGCCAAAAGGCATTTACGATTCCTACCTGTGAGTTAACAGGTGAACTAATTACCTCGGAGGTGTTACCTGTAAATGTCGTGGCCAAAGGGCATTTATAACCGATCCTCCAACTAACACATGTAGTATGGTGTACCGGCGCGTTTCTTTTTGTTTCCAGTTATGGAAGAAAACATGTTTTTGAAAGTATTAAAGTTAATCTAATGAGGTAAAAATGTATGTGTTTCATCACAGAATTATATTTGATCTAAGTCCGTGGTATCATTTATTTAAATTACTGTCGACAATAGAAAAAACCGTTGGCGATAACTGTTCCAGAGCAATTGTTACAGGTAAATTTAGCCAACCGCACCGCTTGTGTACTTTGATGTCACGGCTGCATGCATCTCCCGTCTGATATCATAATCCCCAATTATCCAATTATA
>NW_018405643.1:3510-7653 GCF_002113885.1 Mizuhopecten yessoensis
ATGCGCTTTACCTTACCATTGGTCACGGTAAACGGATGTCATATCGCGAGTCACGCTTCATCTGCGCCATATTGGATATACGGTTCACTGCATTCAATAATCCTTTTCTGTTCAAAACATAATTGGGCAATAAGATAACATTGAAAATCAACGTAATATTAAAAGATTGTAAATAGTGTAAACATCGAAAGATTGCACATCGTGGCTGTGTTTACATATCGGTAATGATTCTGGCTTCAGGAGAACACAAACTCCGTTTCTGTTAACTAGACAATTTCAAATAAGTCTTAATTAATTCATTATTTGATAATATTTCTAACCAGGTTTTCAAAATGAGGTNTAATCTAATGAGGTAAAAATGTATGTGTTTCATCACAGAATTATATTTGATCTAAGTCCGTGGTATCATTTATTTAAATTACTGTCGACAATAGAAAAAACCGTTGGCGATAACTGTTCCAGAGCAATTGTTACAGGTAAATGTAGCCAACCGCACCGCTTGTGTACTTTGATGTCACGGCTGCATGCATCTCCCGTCTGATATCATAATCCCCAATTATCCAATTATAACGATATTGTCTTATTCCGAGGGTTGCTCTGTGGAGAACAAAAGGGTTCGTTAGGGTCGGGAAAAGGGTTGTTTTAATTGGATTTGATTGACTGCAGTAAATCGCGTGAAGTGATGCGAGGCAATAACGAGGCACGGTCATTTGTATGTGCTTATATTGGGACGCAAGCGGGATATTTTTCATGACTGTCTTTTTAATTTTGTTTAGCAGCAACAGGTATATAACTGCCAGGGCACATACAATTTAGTTGATAATTTGGTGCGTGGTTCTATCACGGTTTCTAATCTAATTCCGTGGTTCTATAAATAAAACGCAAAATACCTCAGGGTAACGTGGGCCCTAAATCGGTGTGACTGTACCCTGAGAGGGACATTTCGGTATTTTGGCTAATATTTGGGGATAAACTCAATATAAGCAGAAAAGAAGACATATTTCAAATACTATAGAGTCTAACTGGGTTATAAATATTTTTTACTCCAAACTAGCGTTAGGTTTGAGCAGGGATATATAAAGCCATTATGTAGTATATACGTCTCTGGTTTTGATAAAGCAGATTATTATCCAATAGTCTATTTAAATTATAATTAGTCATTTCTTACTGTTTATGGCTTTTTGAACAATCTCGGCTGTAGGGGTTAAACAGTCAAAATTCGTTTCCCGGTCAGAGCGAACCGTTCCCCGGTGCGAATTCGATGCGCAGAAATCCCTCCTCGAGAGCCCCGTTCAAGCTTTTATTCGACCTCAGCATTTATACTAAATATGTATTTTGCAATAAAACTGCCATCCCTCGTTAAGGGGAAGCCCTGTGGAACTTAAATATAATTTTCGGCAAATTGTCATCTCTATCAGATTGCGAGAATTGCATAATTCAAGTTGTATATGTCATTTCATGTGCCCTGGCAATTATATATGTGTTTCTGCTTAACAAAATTAAAAAGAAAGTCATTGAAAATATCCCGCTTGCGTCCCAATGAAAGCACACACAAATTACCGTGCCTCATTATTGCCTCGCATCACTTCACGCGATTTACTGCAGTAAATCAAATCCAACTAAAACAACCCTTTCCCGACCCTAACGAACCCTTTTGTTCTCCACAGAGCAACCCTCGGAATAAGACAATATCGCTATAATTGGATAATTGGCGATTTTGATATCAGACGGGAGTCATTGTGTTTCCAGGTGCCCTTGTGAAAACTCAGGAGAGTTCGAATACATGACCTTGCATCGGAAATGCATTCAGCCGTGACATCGTAAACGTAGCACACAAGCGGTGTCCGGGGGCTAAACTTACCTGTAACAGTTGCTCTAGAAACAGTTATCGCCAACGTTTTTTTTCTATTGTCGACAGTAATTTAAATAAAAGCCCCACATCGACATTTTCGCCAAGAGCAGTTTCGAATCGCCAATCATGTTTTACTTTCGCCAGTGTCGATCGCCATCGCAAGCCCTGCACTTTATGATACCACGGACTTAGATCTAATATAATTCTGTGATGATACACATACATTTTTTCCTTGTGAAATTTACTTTAATACTGTCAAAAACATATTTTCTTCCATAACTGGAAACAAAAAGAAACGCGCCGGTACACCATACTACCTGTGTTAGTTGGAGGATCGGTTATAAATGCCCTTTGGCCACGACATTCACAGGTTACACCTCCGAGGTGATTATATCACCTGTTAACTCACAGGTAGGTATCGTAAATGCCCTTTGGCTATAGTATAAAGTGGTAAGAACTACAGGTTATTAACATACCTTTAAATTTACAGGTAAGATATTTGGGCGTGTAAACTGTGTATTACTATCCCTCAGCTTAAAGTTACAGTGTACATTGAATGTAGTTGATGCAGGTACGGAATTAGATTTCCGTGATTCAGGATTGAATCAGAGACGTATATATTATAGAGATTGGCAACTTGCTCTTTACCTTACCATTGGTCACGGTAAACGGATGTCATATCGCGAGTCACGCTTCATCTGCGCCATATTGGATATACGGTTCACTGCATTCAATAATCCTTTTCTGTTCAAAACATAATTGGGCAATAAGATAACATTGAAAATCAACGTAATATTAAAAGATTGTAAATAGTGTAAACATCGAAAGATTGCACATCGTGGCTGTGTTTACATATCGGTAATGATTCTGGCTTCAGGAGAACACAAACTCCGTTTTTGTTATCTAGACAATTTCAAATAAGTCTTAATAAATTCATTATTTGATAATATTTCTAACCAGGTTTTCAAAATGAGGTTGTTACAAATCTTGATTTCAAGCAGGATTGTATTTTTTCTGTCTTACAATTTACCTTTTTGTCTTTTCAGTACAACTTACATTTATGTCATTTCAATTCAACAACACATGTTCATCACACTACTGATATCATGTTCTTCCAATGAAAATGGGTTGCGCAATGGTCATTTTAGAAATGCGTGCCAATTTCAAATAATTATATGAATATATTTGGCACCATTTATTATCAGTAAGACATATGTACAGAGTCCTTTAAAAACAATTATTTGCTGCTGCATTATCAAATTATCAAAGCCTTTTCTGATGCTATAAAAAATGCATTGAGACTAGGCATAACTACATACAATGTGTACATAAAAGAAAATCTGATGTGTAGAAAAGCAGATTATTGTATTGTCAAATTGCTCGGAACCTTGCGGTTTTTAGACATATTATCTAACATTGATATACACATTAATAACATACACGTATTACAAAACATCAGGTCGAAGTAAATTACAAACACGGCACAGTTTTATAGTTTAATTTGACATATTATCGAGTATATATACAACCAACATGTTTTACAAAATACCAGGTCGAAGTAATTTACAAACACGACACAGCTTTTTACAGATCAATCGATTATGTATCAAAGACGTATTAGAAAACATCAGGTCGAAGTAAACTAAAACCACGGCACAATTCACGTATGTATTTAACAAGTATTTCAAAACACCAGGTCGAAGTAAATTACAAACACGGCACAGATCGGGTATGTAACAAACAAGTATTTCAAAACACCAGGTCGAAGTAAATTTCAAACACGGCACAGTTCGAGTATGGAACAAACAAGTTTTTCAAATCAACTGTTCGAAGTAAATTACAAAAACGGCACAATTCACGTATGTATTTAACAAGTATTTCAAAACACCAAGTCGAAGTAAATTACAAACACGGCACAGTTCGAGTATGTAACAAAAAAGTATTTCAAATCAACAGGTCGAAGTTAATTACAAACACGGCAGTTTTATAGTTTAATTTGACATAATAATCGAGTATGTACATAACAAACATGTATTTCAAAATACCAGGTCGAAGTAAATTACAAACACGGCACAGTTCGAGTATGTAACAAACAAGTTTTTCAAATCAACTGTTCGAAGTAAATTATAAACATGGCACATTTTTATAGTTTAAATTGACATATTAATCGAGTATGAAACAAACTTTTATTTCAAAACACCAGGTCGAAGTCAATTACAAACACGGCACAGTTTTATAGTTTAATTTGACATAATAATCGAGTATGTACATAACAAACATGTATTTCAAAA
>NW_018405643.1:10313-35646 GCF_002113885.1 Mizuhopecten yessoensis
TGTAACCAGAGTAATGTAGGTATTGGTTAGGTTATAGCTGTGTAACCAGAGTAATGTCGGTATTGGTTAGGTTATAGCTTTGTAACCAGAGTAATGTAGGTATTGTTAGGTTATAGCTGTCTACCCAGAGTAATGAGTTATTGGTAAGGTTACAGCTGTGTACCCAGAGTAATATAGGTATTGGTTAGGTTATAGCTGTGTAACCATAGAAATGTAGGTATTGGTTAGGTTTCAGCTGTGTACCCTGAGGAATGTAGGTATTGGTTAGGTTACAGTTGTGTACCCAGTGTAATGTAGGTATTGGTTAGGTTATAGTTGTGTAACCAGAGTAATGTAGGTATTGGTTAGGTTATAGCTGTGGTACCAGTGTAATGTAGGTATTTGTTAGGTTATAGCTGTCTACCCAGAATAATGTAGGTATTGGTAAGGTTATAGCTGTGTACTTAGAGTAATGTAGGTATTGGTTAGGTTATACCTGTGTAACCAGAGTAATGTAGGTATTGGTAAGGTTATAGCTGTGTAACCAGAGTAATGTAGGTATTGATTAGGTTATAGCTGTGTAACCAGAGTAATGTAGGTATTGTTAGGTTATAGCTGTCTACCCAGAGTAATGAGTTATTGGTAAGGTTACAGCTGTGTACCCAGAGTAATGTAGGTATTGGTTAGGTTATAGCTGTGTAACCATAGTAATGTAGGTATTGGTTAGGTTTCATCTGTGTACCCTGAGTAATGTAGGTATTGGTTAGGTAACAGTTGTGTACCCAGTGTAATGTAGGTATTGGTTAGGTTATAGATGTGTAACCAGAGTAATGTAGGTATTGGTTAGGTTATAGCTGTGGTACCAGAGTAATGTAGGTATTGGTTAGATTATACCTGTGTACCCAGACTAATGTAGGTATTGGTTAGGTTATAGCTGTGTAACCAGATTAATGTAGGTATTGGTTAGGTTATAGCTGTGTAACCAGAGTAATGTAGGTATTGGTTAGGTTATACCTGTGTAACCAGAGTAATGTAGGTATTGGTTATGTTTATATATAGCAGTGTTACCAGTGTAATGAAGGGATTGGTTAGGTTATAGTTGTGTACCTAGACTAATGTAGGTATTGGTTAGGTTATAGCTGTGTTACCAGAGTAATGTAGGAATTGGTTAGGTTATAGCTGTCTAACCAGAGTAATGTAGGTATTGGTTAGGTTATACCTGTCTACCAGATGTAGGTATGGGTTGTTTTTCCATGATTTATGGTCCTATAAACAGAAAGGGTAGTTTAAGGACGTGTGTCCGTGTGTGTTGTGCATACGTGTTTGTGTGCTGGATGCTGGATATATTTTCGAATAGCCTCTTTGCGATGGCACGGATCTGATGTAGACTTAAGAGTGCTATGTAGCAGTCTCTAATGATATAAACAACCACTTATAATACAAACATCATTAATCTCATCGCAACAAAATCGCAAGCCTTAATGATACAATTAGTATTTACCAAAGGCCATGGCAGCCCCTGGCTATATATAAAGACCTTTATAATAGCATCACCACGCACCATAACAGCATCATGAAGCACCTTATGGTATAAGGTAAAAAGACTTATTTAATGGTGAAGTTCGACACCTGATGACACAAGAGCCCGGCAGATTTTAATGAAACTTGGTACGCATGTTCGACTAATGTTTTTGACCTATGAGGGATATATTTTGGTTATCGTCAGGTGGCGCTGCAACCAAATTGGTCCTGTAAACCTAGTGTTAACTACAGAAATGCAAGCATTCAATACAAATTAAAAAAAAATTGTCAATACCAGGTACAAATGAAATTTATAAAAGACATGTACAATGATTCATAATTATTTTAAGGAAAAGACGTTTCAAAGAAACTGTCATTGTTTCTTTTTTTAATTTCTTTTTACAGCTGAAAATGTTTTTTATTACATTTCATTTTATTGTTAAGCAAATTTCAGATTTTAACAGTGAATAATAACAATTACGTTTCATGCAAGAACATATTTTATTCTGATGCATGTGGTTTTCAATTTGTTTTGTTAACCTATTATTAGTTATATAATGCAAATATTTAGAAATGTATATTTTTCTTTAAGCTAACTTTCTCAAATAAATTTTTAAAAAAACATTTGATCAGAAAAATAAAATTAAAAAAATGCGCTTGTTTTGATAACAAAACTTTAGAGGTTATCAATTGACCATTTCCATATCCCACTTCGTATATGTATCATGCTATGGGTCGAGGGCTGATACGGAGTAGTGTATGGAAATTGCCATATGGTAACCCTTTATCATTTATATTTCATGAGCTTATTCTGCCTTAAATAGAACAATATGAACACAATGGCATATACAGACAGAATTGCAGTGTGTGTACTGCCATTTTGCAGTGTTCAATCGGAAGTTAGACGGAAATGAAGCGTGCCTGTTAGACATTGTTGCGTGCCTAGCGGATATAGATTAGTCCAGGATATGGCCTATATAAACAGCTAGCAGTATCATACACGCAAAACAACTTAAATCACGAAAAAGTATGTGACAGCATGGTGTGTTTGTTTCACAGCTGTAAGCAGGTCGATATCAGTGCCATCTACCGATGAAGCAAGGGAGTTAACTCACTTATGTCTCTGAAAAGTGTTATATGAGTGACCTATGCTTGACGCATTTTTTACCGTCTTCTCAAATTTCTCATTGTAGATTTTGATGAAGCATGATACTCATTTTGACTTTAGTCTGATTTTGATTGATTGGTGATCCAATATGGCTGTTCTGTTTTCTTATTGAATGACTCAGTTTTTACTTCCAGGATCTTTAGCCCACCATCATCAGACGATGGGCTATTCAAATTGCCATTGTTCGTGGTCCATCCCTCCCTCAGTCGGGTCGTCCGTAAACAAAATAACAATACTTAGTCAGAACCATCAGATGAACATGCGTACCAAGTTTCATCGAATTCTACCTGGAATTTAAAAAAACCCACTAATGCTACATTTCATATCGCTTATTGATTTGATACAATTATGGGTTGATACATGTATAACTATATAAATAGGGGTTGTCATAAGCCTTCCTAAATGATATAATGATATTATAAGAGGTGCAATTTTGTTGCGATTTGATTGCTTATTGAGGTTTGTATAATTAGTTGTTATTGTTATCATTAGCGGTTTCTAGGCTACTCTACCTCACTGAAACGCAATGCCGAAGGCACCCAACACTGCATTCCTCCCGGTCACATTACACCGATAACGAGTATACCAGTTGTTGCCAGTACCCAAAATGCTAAACGTTGAACAGAGAATAACAGCACCCATTCTTAAGAACTATGTTATGTCCCGGCCTTGTGACAGATCCCCGCTTTGCCTTCCTCACCTGTGCAAACGTTTCAGATTAAAGTCAAAAGTGAGGTATTGCCAAGCAAGGCTCTAGGAATTAAAAGGTAGTCACATGTAGAAGAAGGGAGAGACATACAAATCCAAGCAGATTTGTTTGGGTCGCTTTTCTGTCCCTAAGTAGAGGACACAAAAGTAAATTTCCTATTCTACAGGAGGGTTCCCATATTAGTCGCCTCTTACGATACATGTTAAATGCACCACTTTGCCTGACTCTAAAAAAAATGTGCAGTTAAGATCATTTCAAAAATATCAAGAAATCAAAGTTATTTAAGTTTACTAAAACAACATTGTCAATTGATTGAAAAAAAAAATCCTTGAATTATATATACTCAACTGGTTTGGCTCGAATCGGTAGTTTCTATTTTTGCATGCTCATTACAGGTATTTCAACAACATCCAGACTATTTGTGGTAACCTGCAGCGCTTTGGGAATGTCGATGACGGCGGATGGGATGTGTGTTTAGACAAGGGCCTTATACGGAAAAATGATTGCCTAGTGTATTCATTTGGGTAAGTATTAGAGTGTTTTCACTTGGTTTGATATCGCTTCTAAATAAATTTCCTTTCTTACAACTCTTAATTTTTTTTTATAACATAAGGAATCATATCCTAGAGATGGATCGAAACTGGCTGAGTTAAAAAGAATTCTCGACATCTTCGGCTTTGTAAGATTTGTAACGTTATAGAGGATGAGGTACATCTATTTTTCTATTAACTTATAAATCTTGTATTTGGAAACGATGTTTTGAAAAAATAAAATCAACACAGTATGAATTACATGTAATATTAAACAAAAAAACGAAATAAAAATCATCTATTTACCGAAACAACCTGCGCAATGTCAGTCTCTTCACTAAACGTCTTTCAACTTAGGAAGGTGGGGTTACAACGTGCTTAAGTTTCATTATTATGATTATATTTATATTCCGTCTTTGCGTATTGCAGAGTTATCTTCTCTTGGGAGCAGGTATTGATTGTTACGTCACTTATTTGTGAGAGTAACGTCATCAATTTTTGAGAAAACGACGCAATTTTCTCACACAAACCAATGACGTAACAATCAATACCTGCTCCCAAGAGAAGATAACTCTGCAATACGCAAAGACGGAATATATATATTTATGTTTTATTTTTTTGGAGTTCGATGCATATAATACAATTTTTTTTGGGTGTGGCACGCAATACAAATGCAATTAAGTTGAGTTGATATAACATCTTTGATGTAAATGCGGTAATTTATTAGAAATGCAGGAGTCGAGGCCATTCTTGCGTAATGTCGTTTGCGAAAAGTAGCACTTCACAACAAAGAGTAAATTATCACTTTGGATTCCTGATATAGACAATAAAATATAAATCTTTAAACTGTTCTTATGCAATATAATGATAAGTTACTTATTTTCTTCAACTTACAATGTGTTTCATTCTGCATATTAAAACCAAATAAATCAATTACACAGCGTTGATAGGTCATATCAAATTGATGAGAGAAAGAGCATAGCACGTGATGTCTGCTCTGGATTTTTTATTTTTTATTAAGAGCCAAACAAAATTAAACAATTTGCATATACGCGTTGGAACATGTATAACAAACACATGTGTAACACACAAATTATGTAACATGTATTGCGGAATCGCATAAAACGTTTAATTTGTGACATAAAGACACACCGCCACACATGTTACGTATTGAAAATAAATGCTGGTGGTTTTGAGTGTTAAATATTACTTTGAATAACTGTCAAACCGACTGACTGCTGTAATTACAATAAAATTATCGTTTTTTCTTCTTTTTTTCTAGAATCAATTTCGACTTTAGTTTTGACGATGCCATTTCTGAACAATGGGGATGCATGGTACATTCGTTTGACCCGAGGTAAGTATATTCGATATCGCCCGATCACTGATTTAGGTCCATTTGCTTTATGAGACATGTACAATTTGTAAAAATAAAAATAAAAAACATGTCAAACAGTAATGATACCGAACAATACCGAAATAAAATACCGTGTCCCAAATTATATATAGAGCTGGTATATAACAAAACAGTCTTTTATAAGGAGACACACTTCGAGAATACCAGAGAGCAACCGTCGTCGGGAACATATCAATGTAAGAAATACGACGAAATGTACGAATTTTATACAAGTAATTTTGTAACAGTGAAGGACCTCACGTATGAAAATAACTTTATACAAGGACATCAGTAATCACGTAACTCGTATGTTGATATGTGCAGCTTGTCATGTCATTTGTAAGAAATAGGCCAATCTGAACTCCGCCTCGTCAACAAACAGATTGAACACGCGCCAGTAATGGTGAGGTCAAATGTCCGAACTTTGAAGTTTTATAAATGGTCAGGTTACATGGTCCTCTTATACAACTTACAATTAGATTGTGTTAGAATTGGGGTAGTACTTTGTATTTTGTGTCACTCCTGGCTTAACAGTGTCGAGTTAAAACCAAAGTGCATGCTGTTAGAGCCAGTGTAGCCACTAAAAAGAACGTACCATCCCCTTAAAGTACATAATATATATATATAAATAAACAACTTAAAATCGTCTGGTTTAAAACTGGAGTTTTCTTGTGACGTCCTTGTGCAGTAAGTATACATGCTAAATAAAAACGTGCATACAAAATGATGACAACGAAAAGATAGTCCAGTGCTAAACAAAGTGTCATATTAATTACATGGAAAAGGAAAGCTAAATCTTTTATTTACATGATTACGCAAAACAATCGAAATATGCCAAATTTTTATCTATGCATGAAGTATACATTTAAAGCATTTATTTACGAGCAAAGATAGTTATCAGTACACTGCGAAATTAGGAACATATAACCAATATATAATTCAACAGGTTAATTTGTGGCACAACATCCATTCGTTTGATATAACAATTTTCATATATATGTCAAAACATTTGCTTCAATGATTCTATGTAAAGGGAGGTTATTCCGGAGTTCTTGTATACTCTACAGCGATACACAACACACATGCCAATTAATCAGTAAATGTATAGTTGATGAAAACAGCAATATATTCACTGTGTGTATCTACTTTTATATTCAGGCATGATTTGAACACAAATCGTACGGTTGTCACCTATCTTAGTTAGTTATTAACCTAAGGATTCCTGTGCATTCTTGACGGGTTTCTGCTCTAGACTTCTAAAACTGATGATGAAATGGCACAATCTCGAAATATCATACCATACGCAACATCGTATTTTTATAAACAACAAATGGCGACAATATCTCTCGTTTTATGTTTTGAGTTGGAGAGAGGGAAACTGCCCAATTACTCGCCCCATGATCATGCTATGCCATTCATTTTTATTTTCCACCTCTGGAGCAGGGGTCAGAGAAAACAATTTCTCTCACAACCACTACAGGTTTCCCGACTCATTGGATAAACTTGCTAGGAGTTGGTTAACATTTTTGGTTACCCACTAATTGGGTAACACCCTTGACGGTATTTCATTGATCAAGTTTCTAATTATGACGTCATCGTCCATTGTGACGTCATGGTTCATGTCAATTGTGTTCCGATCATAAACAGGAATAATGTATTTCAAAGAGAAACGTGATGTTTTCTGAACATTATTGGAGAATAATGTCCCCAAACTCGTGATGGTTGATGATCAGTTAACGTCATGTCTTTATACAATTTGAAAATTAACTACATGAGTAACTCGAATTAGACAAATATGATAACCTGCCATCACTCGTTGGGAAACCTCTATAACCCTACTACTGTTATAGTTTATAACAGCAGTTATCGGTTTCTGTTTTGAAGTATGGACACCGACAGTTATAAACGGAGCTCCAAAGTATATTTCCACAACCTTGGACTTTCGAATTTTAACGGAACAACACCTGACGCCCATTGGAAGATGTTGACATTCCAGGGACTGAGACAAGCATTAGACCACCAGAAGGTAAAATTTGTGTTTTAATTTGTGTAAACTTGAGAGCATGTTTCCTGGCTCATATCAATTGAGAAAGTACATGTACATCCAAAACTAGGTCTTTCTGATGTTTCATGTATTACAAATCAGAAATTTACCACAGGTAAAGCACGTTAGTTCTGAAATCGACGCGCAAAAACAACAACAGGAACAGAACATTTACAAAAATATAAACAAACTCATTAACCTCGAAAATACTTTCTTTTTGAAAACAAAATGCATTTTTGCTTCTGGATGTCTTATCCTTTGCAAGACCTTCATTTGTTACGTAGTTACCTGGATGCGCTGTATACATACAATGTACAGTACTTATAAAAGAGCATCTTCGAATTCGCTAGCAAAGTGTTCGTTCGTATACACTCCACTTCAGTAAGTGGAGTGTATACGAAGCAAACTCTTGGCTTGGATGATAAAAGAGGTGAAGCAATAAAACTTCAATTTAAGTTATTTACTCCATTAGGAACATAATACAAACATGGTTGTGTTAGTGTAGAGTTCAGATAATGGTTACATTCTGTTGCACTCTATATCGTGCCGGGCTGAGAAAAAAATCTAATTAACCTCTCACAACATTTTACATGTACACGTATCATATTACTTACATATGTTGCAAAGCGACCTTTTTATTTCCGTATAAAACAAAACACCACTGGGGTTTTTCAAAATAGAAAAATTGAGAAACAGATGAAACCCTAAATAGAAAATAACAGTATGATTAAGCACAATATATCCTTACAACTCGTTTAGCCAAAGGCTACAAATATCAAAGTTCTACCGTCAGTAAACAAAATATCTTTATATTGTCACCGGCCATGTTGACCAGTGATTACAAATGGTTGTACCCGGTAGCTTATGGGTAACTATGGTTACTCATGTTAGTAACATGAACGCGACCTTTGTATTTTTGTTAAGAGTATAGTCATAAGACAATTCAAAGCTATATAACATCATTTTAAAATAATTCACTGGTCAATTATATAGAAACGATAAATATGTTTCAATGTATTGCTATATACTTTGGTTTAACTTGTTCACCCCTGCAGACACATTAAAACTCCTCCAATTCAATGGTTTGAATAGTTCATTATAAAATATCAGGGGCGAATGAGTTAACAAAACATAACGCCTTTGGTAAATTACTACTCATAAAAGCAAAATCTGTAACATTATATACTGGTTTTAAATTATACTGTATTTTTTTAAACGCTTAAATACATTTTGTAATATTTTGATGACCTAAGTTTAGCTCATTTAATTTATTAATTGATACAATGAGAAACACACAGTCTATAAACGTTTAACAATGTATTTCTTTTCAAAAAATTGTAAACGTGTGATGACATAAAAGGTTAACATCAGTCCTTAGTGAGCGACAACTTGACAGCAGTGGACCCTACCAACAACACTCCTTAAAACGTAAGATAGAGTTTTCATTTTTGTCTTTACTTTGATATCTGCTCTCTTGACTTTACTTTTCATTTATTTTACACAGGTCCTTCCAGATATCATCAAAATGGACATAGAAGATTGGGAATGGCATGTCATACCGGAAATGTTGGCTTCGGGATCTCTAAACGATGTAAAACAGTTCCTGGTGGAGTTTCACTTCTCTAACGTGCCGGAGGCAGATTCAGAAGGGTTTTGGATAGCAAAATTCTTTCTTCTAAAAGAACTATATGCAATGGGATTTAAGATAACGTGGGCCACTAGAAACTTACTGAATGTTTGGAGATCCCGTATAACAGAAAGAGACATTATAGGTTGTTTCGAGGTAACTTTTATAAGGATACAACGAGAAGCAGTGTTGCTGTGAAGGAGGGCCGCCCGTCTAATCAGTATAAAAGGACTGCATATATACCTCATCGTGATTGTATTTGTCCACAGAGAAAGAGAGAGGCATTTAACTTATTTTAAACAAGATCTGTCGTCATCTGGCGTCCGTCGTGCGTAACAATTTTACACTGAAAGCTTGTTGAACTACAAGTAAGGTGGTTTCGATGATTTTTGATAGAAATCTTATCAACATCGTCATAAAGAAGCACTTTAATTTTTGTCGTTGATCAGAAATCCTGTATGGCCTTTCAGAGCCGCCATACAATAGTTAAACTTGGGATTTTATTTGCCGATTTCACAGGACATCGGTAAGGACAATCTGCCGACAGTCATGATGGAGTGTTGTTATATATTTGGGTTCATCAGAAGTTCATTATGGTAACCACAGCTGTCACTTTGAAATCCTACTTCAAACTAAAATTAAAATTCTAATTTGTTAAATTAACTGAAATTTGAAAGGAATGATCTACTGATAGTCCTGACAACATTTTGTTCGATGTATTTCTTTGGTAAGTGAGAACTCTAGCAAGGAGGCCGACATTTGAAAGTCTTAAAGAGAAACTGAAATTTAAAGTTTAGATAAAACATAGTTAATATAATCTGCTGACTGTTCCAACACACTTTATTCGTATTCAATTCAATCAAAATCCAACATGGATGCCGATTTGTAAACCTACATGTATTTAAACTTTGAACTAAAGTTTGTAAAGGTCGATTGCACTCCTACTTTGTAGAAATGGTCTAGACCAAGTGTGGTTGTTTTGTGTTTTCTCAAGAAACCCTTTAAGACTGTACACTGACAGCCATTTTCAAAACATTTTTAAATTTGTTTCGGAATTGATAGATAATCACTATTTTGTTTTTTTCATACATCATAATTTTCAGCTCACGTTTCAGAAAGTACAAGTCAGAAAATGTTAAGGCTGTTGAACTTCTTGTATGAAGTATTGGTTTAATACGACGCAAATTTATCTCGCATACGTTTCTTTTTATTGGAAAATGCGTTTTATACTTTGTTCTGTTTTCTGTCTTTTTAAAAATTTGATTGTTACAAAAACACGTTTGTGTATATGTCCGTCCGTTAATGAAGGTTCAAAGTGATCTCCAAATGTAGTATTTCTAAACTTGTGATACATGTTACTGAAATAGCTCATATATAAACCATTGTGCCACCCTTGTAGGTGGGGGGATCGGGAAAAAACACCTGCTGTTACCATGTGCATGTATCGTAGGAGGCAACTAATGAGGGAACTCCTTGCAGAATTGGGGATTAGCTTTGGTGTCCTCTATTTTGGGACACAAAAGCGACCATAATAAATCTGCTGCGCCCATTGCAATATCTGGGATCTTTATCTTCCTATCTACTTCTAACTACCTATCATTTCCTAGCGCCTTGCTTGGTTACACCTAACATTTGGCCTTAATGTTGAGCGTTCGCCCAGGTGAGGAAGGTAATTGGGTCTGTCCCCAGGCATGGACATACAAAAGTCCTTAAAAATGGCAGTTGGTATTCCCTGCTTAACGTTCAGCATTTAGGGGAATGGCAACAACTGGTTCACCCATTGTCAGTATAATGTGAACGGGCGGAATGCTGTGCCGGGTGCCTTCGGTTGGTATTTCAGTGAGATAGCACTATAAAGTCGGCAGCAGATCCGTGCTATCACAAGGAAGCAAGTACACCAGCATACCATATTTCCTGCATACACACATGTAAGGACGCATACACTACACACACGGAGGCATGTCCTTAAATGACCTTAGCTGTTAATAGGACGTTAAACAAAATTAAACCAAACCAAACACACCACTGTCATGTTGAGAACGAGTCTCTTCAATAGCTCTTTTGCTGAAATATTTGTACACTGAAGCCAGTTTATCCTGTCTTAGAATTGACTTAGAGAAGGAAAAAGTTAATTTAAAAGAAAGAAAACTTATCTTGCATCAAGAGTGAGGCTTTTCAGTATTTTAAGTTGTTTCCCATAGTGAGAGTATTTTAAGCAAAGTGAAGAACACTCGCCTGACTTAAAAGAGTGAATGGTACTTTGAGTTGTTTATAGTGGTGATAATCTTTAAGCTAAGTAAGAATAAGAGTTCGGTTCTAAGTTGTTTCCCCGTAGGTATAGTCCAGTAACTAAGTAATATCTTAGTATAGATAACTCAAACATTACTACATATTTGTATACGGTCGTAGCTTTAAGGACCCCTGTCCTGACGATGGCAAAATAATAGAGAGTTCCCTGTAGTTTTTTTGTACAGAGAGTAATTTCCCCTTTCGTGTTGGATATTATTGTAACACGACTGGGCCAGGATAATTTCGTTGGCTGTGTAGCTCATTTTCTAAGAGCGATACTATGATGAACTGAGATCAAGGGCTCATATCCTGGTCAAAAAACAGTTTTTATTTGTATATACACAACACTCTTCTTTTTAAAAACAGAAATGGTTCTTTTGTAACTTTTTAAAGTTTAAAAGATTTTGTTTTAGAAAAAGATTTTTCAACGCTATATTCATAATGGAAAAATATCAAATGCATAGTTACAGTTTGGGAGCGATAAAGAGATCTTTAAGTAACTTACTTATATGATTAAGTTTAGGTTATCTTTTAAGCATACAGGTAGAGCTAGTAGTGTAAAAAATCAACAATCAGGACGAGTTGTGTCCCCTCAATCAATATGATTAGTGCTATAAAGACTATACCAAGGGTATTTATTTAATCACTCATTTTTGTATTCATCAATCAGTTTTATAAATATATATTCTTGTCACTACATTGTGATAAACTTTGAACATTCCTCGATGTTACTTGTTTTATAACTGTCATTTTGAATCAGAGTGTGTCTGGAGTAAGCGTGATTTCATGTCTTTGAGATTGGTATATTTTTAACACCTGGTGTGCTTTTTAATTGTTTAATATATATATATATGCAGTGTGCTTGATTTCTGTCTTGATTTTTTAATAAATAAAAAAGTATGAGACTTTATAGACGAAAATGATACATTTTGGCTACAGCTGACAAAACACTCGTGAGTTGTCTAGTAGTATATATACCCACAGATCTAATATAACACTAAATTAGAAAATAATTGACGGAGAACCAAGATCCAGTTGGAGTTTAAAACACGTTAGCAAAGCAATTAATCAAAACAAAACACCTTCGGACTATTTTCGCTATATAATACTATATTTTTACTTGATATGTTCTAAGGAGGCCCAGCACAGTAACATTATTTATATTCTCTGTCAAACAATAATGGTAGAAATGTGCAAATTTGATGACATACATATTATTGTTATATGCTTGAAAATTTCTCGTTACCTCATTGGCCGGATCCTATACACGTGACTAGTCCTCAAAAACTTAGGTAGACTGGCTATCCGGTAAATATTGATTTCTAAATAAAGTCTATATGGAATTCCCCGCAACCAGTCATAGCGCAAAAACTACTCGAAGATAAAGACTCTGTTAACACAAACAGGCCAACGAACAAGTATTGCGTATCCTCAATGATTACCTTAGTTGAAAGAACTTTGACGATGTCTTCGAGAGCTACGATGCCGAACTGTTGGACTCAACAATGGCTAAATTGTACACGGAGGCTCGCTCCAATATGAACTATACAAACTACACTCTACCATTGTTGGTGCATAAAAAAAACCCAGTTATGGGCTTTTTTGCTGGTAAATATGATGTGATATGAATCTAAAAGAAAAGTGATATTAACACCGGCTTCGACTCATTCAATAACACGTTTTCATGTTCATATCACAACGTATTCACCAGCACAAAAGTCCATAACTGTATAATAACTGCTATTTATAAATTGCAAAAAAAGGACATTTTTTCTCGAGATTAATTTTGTTTTTGCAGAAACATACATTTTTATACAGAGAACAAAGAAATGAACAAACAAAGGTATTACTGAAAATCTTTGGGAGTGTAAATGTATTTAAGATGGCCCTTATTTCGAAATATAAGTGTGCAATTAAACCGTATCAGTTACTTATATAAAATCATATATGTTTTGAACATAAATTCTCACAAAAAAAAATGTATTTTTCTGGTATTCGAACTTTTCCATTAGAGGTAAGAAATTTATCGAAGATATGGATTTATTCCTAAAAGTAGTCTTGGCTTTTCAGAGAGAGGATTGTTTAGTTTTCTTCTGTCGACGCAACACCTAAAAACTCGTTGAGTATATATGAAACAGGTTGTGACTGGTATACTTCATGTAATTTACTGCTCTATAACATTCAAGTAACGCGACTCTATTGGAAAACTACCATCGGCAACACGGTCTCACAGGATCACAGAACACTAATGCTTACCAGAAAGGCACACACACACACATGCCAATGTATTTTCAAGTTAGCTTAGAACTAGTAGTCAGCGCCTGATATGACAGGACCTGCAAAATCTTTATATTGTATTGGTTTTGTGATTGTATGACAAGCCTTTGTAGCACCTAAGAACGGCTTATCCCACATAGAATGGTGATATATGTATATCAGTTACGGTATAACTGGGATGCAAATCGCTCTCAAAAATAGTTCTGTGTGGACAAATGATGCCACGCTGTTGTCCGAATTAACCCTTCATATTAAGGCGTATTGAGTTTCGTCTCCCCAAGTAACTTATAACTCAAAAGATGCTTTTTGTTTTGGTCTTCTACTTATCAGATTAATATGTTTCAAAGCGATGAAACTAGCTCTAGTTTCGCGCACATCAAGCTTCAAATAGCCACTCAAACTTGATTTACAATGCCCCCCCTGCAGGTCGAGTATCGAGGGAAAATACACCTGGGCCCGAATTCATGAAATCGTTCTCATGCTCAAGCATGGATTCTGTGCTTAAGTTTAATTTCTTGTTCTGTCTGTAAATAAATAAAAAAACAAATATTTTTGACTTATATTCCCGTTCCATTGATACTCTACCAAGACGTATGTGGTTTCGTGTCCGGAAACGCAAAATATGCATGCCGTTTTCTTCTACTACAGATTTCGTTATTATTTCAAAATGATCTAAACAAAGTAGCGTTTTCTAAACGCGACGAATTATATTTCTAAAGTAACAAATAATACGTATAAATCCTTTAAAGAAGTTTGTAGCCACTGTTGAGGTTTTGTTCTGTACGATTAAAGATGAACGAAACAAGTTGGTAAACAATGCAATATGCCAAAAAGAGTTCAAAGAAAGTCAGAGGTCTGGATCTGGAGAGTATATACGTAGCGGTATTCACCAAATATTTCCGAACCATTTTTCTGATATGTGGAAATGTCGACGAGATCCGATGTCGTCAACCCTTGGGATACTTGGCCTTGTGTAGTATGACATTATTGATTTCCCGTTCTCCAAGATGGCTGCCTAAATCTATTGACTACCTGTGACCTTTCGGGCTATGATGTATGTTCTATTAGTCTGACTTCGTTCATTTTCCGTGGCGAATGTTTTATCAGATTACATGTTTCAAGATACACTTCTTCTAACATAACGGTAATAGTTTTTTAGTTGATGTCCATTTTATTGCTATTATTTAAATACAGGTTTAATCATTAAAAGGTGGTAAAATGTACAAATAGCCTATGGGAATAATTACTAATACTTTGTAATCCAAGATGATCCCTAGGCCTGTGGCTATTGATGTGGACTACAGTTTTCACAATATTCTGTAACTTTTGTATTAGTAGAGTTTTTAAGTGATTGCAGAGAGTTTTTTTATTTATTATTCGGAATAATGAATGACTTGATTACCATTGGCATCCTTTCCCCCCGAAAGTAAAATGTGTTATCTAATATTCGGAATCAAGAAAAACTGCCCGAATTTCTTTTCAAAATCTTTAGTTCACTGTACACCAAATACCTCTAAGTTCACAGAATAGTGCTTTATCAGTCGACGTCCGTGTAGTACAAATAACTTCTTCAAATAACTATAAGGGGTATGCCCATGTTACATGTACAATGTATTTTGAGCTACGTACGTGTAGTAGTATTCTAAGTTAGACTAAGAATATGGCCTCATCCTATTTTCAAGGTCACAGACATGTAAAACAAACCTGATACTATTTTCTAAGGATACGAAAACTCTGATGTTTTATTAATAACATTTGACCAGTAGTTTGTTGGCATGGCTTTGCCACAAAGTTTGCTAAACAAAGGACTATTTTGATTTGTTCTAGGTTGCATAGATACCCTTTTTTTTAAATGTTTAATCGACTTCTTTTGAAGAACTGGAAGTGCTGGAAACGCGTGTATTGGCTAATATCTCGCTGGCAAAGTGCTATACAGTTAGTAGGTAAATCCTTAAATTGAAATTATATAAATTGTTGACTTCTAATTTCTTAAATGGAAACGAGACAATAGTTTTTGTGTAATCTTTGTACAAAGAATGTATTCTTCCTTTTGGTTAAAAAATGGTCGACAATCGCACGGCTTCTGATAGATTGAAATTTCAATACTTTTCTATTTTACTCAATGTAACGTATGTAGGTGTGATATGGCATTGCAAGCTCTAGCGCAGATGTTAAATATAACCAGTAAGGCTGTCACAATATATCGGAAAACAGGTATATCGCAATACACGGGCATATCGTAACGTACCACAATACAGAGATGAAATATTGTTGTATCGCAATATTTTTCAAACGCATATTTTTATGTATCTGCTTGGTGTTTTAACTTTGCAAATTACTACAAATTCTAACAGATATCCCAATAAGCATAAAGCAGGCTTTTAATAGTTCAAATTTTATAATCGATGGTTGGTTTGACAAAAATCTTAAATCTATATAATCCATATTATATATGATTAAGTTTAATAACATATTCTGACAACAACTTATAAAATTGAGTACATCCTTCCTATGACAAATTATCGGGATACGTATCGCAATATATTCATTCTGTATTACAATATATCGTGATACGTATCGCAATATATTCATTCTGTATTACAATATATCGTGATACGTATCGCAATATATTCATTCTGTATTACAATATATCGTGATACGTATNTGGCATGGCTTTGCCACAAAGTTTGCTAAACAAAGGACTATTTTGATTTGTTCTAGGTTGCATAGATACCCTTTTTTTTAAATGTTTAATCGACTTCTTTTGAAGAACTGGAAGTGCTGGAAACGCGTGTATTGGCTAATATCTCGCTGGCAAAGTGCTATACAGTTAGTAGGTAAATCCTTAAATTGAAATTATATAAATTGTTGACTTCTAATTTCTTAAATGGAAACGAGACAATAGTTTTTGTGTAATCTTTGTACAAAGAATGTATTCTTCCTTTTGGTTAAAAAATGGTCGACAATCGCACGGCTTCTGATAGATTGAAATTTCAATACTTTTCTATTTTACTCAATGTAACGTATGTAGGTGTGATATGGCATTGCAAGCTCTAGCGCAGATGTTAAATATAACCAGTAAGGCTGTCACAATATATCGGAAAACAGGTATATCGCAATACACGGGCATATCGTAACGTACCACAATACAGAGATGAAATATTGTTGTATCGCAATATTTTTCAAACGCATATTTTTATGTATCTGCTTGGTGTTTTAACTTTGCAAATTACTACAAATTCTAACAGATATCCCAATAAGCATAAAGCAGGCTTTTAATAGTTCAAATTTTATAATCGATGGTTGGTTTGACAAAAATCTTAAATCTATATAATCCATATTATATATGATTAAGTTTAATAACATATTCTGACAACAACTTATAAAATTGAGTACATCCTTCCTATGACAAATTATCGGGATACGTATCGCAATATATTCATTCTGTATTACAATATATCGTGATACGTATCGCAATATATTCATTCTGTATTACAATATATCGTGATACGTATCGCAATATATTCATTCTGTATTACAATATATCGTGATACGTATCGCAATATATTCATTCTGTATTACAATATATCGTGATACGTATCGCAATATATTCATTCTGTATTACAATATATCATGTGATATGTGATACACTCTTGGTGTACTGTGACACCCCTAATAACCCGCAATGTAAGGGTATAGTCATTGGAACATAAATTGTCAATACCTATGCAGCTTGGTCTTTGAAAGAATTCTTTATGAATGAATAAAACATTTAAGATACAAAGATACAAGGTCAGAGGTCAGTGACAACAATATTTTCAGTTTCAGGTGCTGTCTAAATGAGATTATTTGAATGGTATGTAAGAGCTTAGACGATTCTATCTAGTGATATGAGCGAGGTTAACAGAAAAGAAATGATATCGTTTGTTACCATATTCAACCTAACACGTTTTACTTGTTTCTGATTTGTTAAGCTGAGGAAAAACTTTTAACGAATAGCGACAGAATGGAACGTGTCTTAGAGAGGAAGAAACGCATTATGCAATATACAAAATACTGTAAACGTCTACTAGATACATTAAAATTGGATGACAAAATTACTACTTGTATTGTGTGACAACATTTACGAAACCGACCTATGGAAAACCAGAGTAAAGTTGGTTACTTATTCAATGTTGGGCTAGCCCAAAATTAGGCTAGTTTGATATTCAAATTTTATACTATAGAATCGTTAATTTTTCGTTTTCAACAGTCCGTTCTCACACCTATACCACAGCTGGGCATCTTCAAATGTATACACATGCAAAACGGCATCAACAATACCCCAGGCTTCAGATGCCCACTGGGCATCTATTCGAATTTCACTATAGAATCGTTAATGTTTCGTTTTCAACAGTCCGGGGCATTTACATAGTACTCCATGGGTAACCATTTGATATTTTATGTGGCTTTTTTCCCCTTTTTCAATCATAATAATAATATACAACATGTATATAGCGCCCTGTATAATTTGTAAAATTACTCTAAAGCGCTTTACAACATATGGATAATAGTAATGGTTATAATTGCAATGTGCACATAATTGAACAAATAAAAGGGTGGTATTGACGTCTTTGCAAAGATTCTAAAATGCAGACGTGAAGAGGTGAGTTTTGATGTCCCTCTTGAACTTGGCCAGGGTATTTGACTTTCTAATTGCAGATGGTTAGCTATTCCACAACGTAGCCGAAACCCTCCCAAAGCATCTGTTTCCGTAGGTCACAGTACGAGATCTTTGGACACACTACAAAGATTATGACTCCGACCGCAGTGATCGTGACGGTTGATATAGGGTAACAAGTTCATGTAGGTACTGAGGAGCTGTTCCATTCAGTGCCTTGTATGTGTACACCAGAATTTTGTACTGAGACATGTATCGTACAGGTACATTTGTAACCAGTACAACGAATAAAGCACAGGTGTGATGTGCTCTCTCTTTCGAGTACGAGTAACTAGCCGTGCTACAGTGTTCTGGACCCTCTGCAGACGACTAGTCAGATATACCACAGATCAGGGCGTTACCATAATCCAAATGAGAGGTAACAAGTGAATGCACCAAAATCTTGCATGCATCTGCAGTTAAAAACTGCCGAATAAACAGGATTTGTCAATAGCGTTCACTTGTTTCTCCATGTTCAATGAACTATCAAAGTATACCCCTAGGTTTTTAACAGCTGGAACAGTCTCAATAGTTCTGGCACCGACCTTGAGCTGGAGAGCCATTGTTTGTTGACACTTTGGGGAAAAGACGATTAGTTCCTTCTTTACCTTATTAAGCTTAAGCATGTTGACGTTCATCCAGATACTGATATCTGTCAGACAATCTTCCAGACTTTCTGAGACCCTTGAGGAACCCCGAAATCTAGTGCTTTGTCATGTGAGGTGGAAGATCCGATGGCAACACACTGTCGTCGTTCCCTCAGATAAGACTGTATCCAGCATAGTGCGGTATCAGTCACTCCATACGAGTAATCCAGACGTTTATAAAGTATGCCATGGGCGATGACGTCAAATGCAGCTGACAAGTCCAGCATGACAAGCACCGCTCTGCACTTGTTATCCAATGCAGAAGCTATATCATTATGTACACGTAGGATGGCTGTCTCAGTAGAGTGTCCCATGCGGTAGGCCGATTGCATGTTGTCATGGAGACTGTTTGCATGGAGATGAACCTCTAAATGCCGGGACACAACCTTCTCCAAGATCTTAGACAGAAAGGCAGATTTGAAACTGGGCGGTAGTTTTTCAACTCCTCATTGCCCATTTCAGGTCTCTTTAACAATGGTCTGACATGTGCCTTCTTAAAACCTAATGGAACCTTTGACTCAGCCAATGATTTGTTCATGATTGAGGTAATCAAATGAAGCAGTGCTCCAAGACATTGCTTTAATAGGTCTGTGGGCAGTGGATCAAGCTCACAGGACTTTGATTGCGAGATCATGATAATGTTGCGCAACTCGTCCTGGGTTGTTGGTGAGAGCTTTGCCAATGGTTTCCCATCCAATGAAATGTCAGCAGTCATGACAGAGATGTCAATGTCAGCAGAGGTGTTCACTTATTATGCAATATTTTTCCTGATTGAGCTGATTTTATTCAGAAAGTAATCACTGAACTTGCTTGCTAAGTCTTTTTCAGAATTACAGCTTGGTAGGATAATTTCACCTTTCTGTCCCATTAGGTTTTTGGTGAGTTTAAAAAGCTGTCTATTATCCTTGCCGCATTCTTCGACTTCCGAATAATAAGCCTTCTTTGACTGAAAGAGTAGTGAACCAACTAGTCGACATTGCTCTCTATAAATCTGTTGGTGAACGGTTAATTTGGTCCGTCGCCACTGTCTCTCTGCTTTTCTACGGTTCTGTTTTTCTATGCGTAGATTTTCATTATACCACGGGGCATTTGGTCTCACAGTTATCACCTTAGTGTGCAGAGGTGCGTGTTTCTATATAAGGGATTCTATACCAGATGTGAATGCTTCAACAAGATCATCAACCTCGCCTTCAGTAGATTGAAGGGCGGACAAGAATGTCATTGTTGAAATCTGGTATTGAAATTTCGCGGAATTTCCGGAAGCTCACTTCTTTCCTTGCACGACCTGGCTTACTACATTTCAGTGTTGTGTGGACAGCACGATGATCACCGGATTGGTTCCCCTTTATATCGGTTAATGGATCAATCACTGAAATAGCTCCATGAATGACCGAGTTATCGTCCCTCGTTATGACCACATCCAGTGTGTGGCCATGGGTGTGCCCAACTGGCGAGCATCAACATTAGATGGATCGTCTAAGTGGAAATTTAGATCACCCGTGATAATAATCTCTTGTGGTACAACAACTTGGTGGTCTAAAAACACTGTATTTCGGAAAGCATTCTGTTTAGATGGTGGAGGCATGTAAATGATACACAATGTAAATTGTTTATCATCAGCAATGACAGAACAAGTGATGTTCTCAAAGTGTGTGTTTACATCATCATGGCTGGAAGAGAGTTGTCTCACACTTATGCCTTTCTTAAACAGAACAGCCACCCCACCACCACGTTTGCCGAGTCTAGCATTGTGGTGGAATTCATAGCCTGTTGATATTAGCTCAGCTAGGACCTGGTTATCGATATCTGAACCTAACCAGGTTTCTGTCAATGCAAGAATGTCAATGTCCTGAAATGTTACAAAATCCCCGATGGACAATGACTTATTCTTCACTGAGCGACAGTTTAAGGACTCTAAATTCAGAGGAATAACTGACTTACAGTGACCAGCTGTTGTTGGCTTGATGACATGTACATTTTCGTACGATACTGATGATGTCGAAATCCGTGTGGAAGTATCGTTACGAGAATGCACAATAGTGTCGATGCCCGATACTTCTGTAAGTGCAGTGTGGCCCTGCAAGAAAGAATGGGAGGCAAACAGACCATTTGAAGTGACCAAATGGATGAGGTTATCAGTGTTCAGATCCGAGTGGGTAAAACCACTGGTTCCGTTTGATTTAACATCGACAACACTGGGTATTCGCCTCCTAACAGCACCCTTTCCTGCCAGTGTCCCACGTCTAGTGCGCAGATTTTTCTCCGATTTATTATTCAAATTTCTTCCTTTTTCCTAGGAGGCGTCAAAACAAACAATCCATTTGGACTGGGGGGTATTTGTTGTGGTGTACGGTGTTCACCTACTCACAGAAAAGAGTCTTGTGCTTGATGAGGTAAACACTTTGATATTATTTCAACTTTTCATATATAAAACATTATCGTTATTCTTTTTAGATTCTTTTTGTTATTCCAGTCTTCTTATAGCCCAAACACTATTGACATCTTGCCAATCGAATGATACTTTTTGGTTGCTTATTTCAGAAAACAATTTCACTGGCCAGACGCTACATTAAGAACTGTTTGGAAAAAAATATGAGAAGTAGTAACATTTCAGATTGTTGTTTAGTTCAATGTTCCCAACATATACTATATAACACTCCATAGTTAACAGATTTGCTTTTTATTATTTACTCACTTGAACAAATCATAACATGTTGCCTCTTGACCACCTCTTATATTTCTTATTTAACAGTCAGAACTCTCGTCAATACTATAATTCAGTGGAGCTGTGTTAATTGCTACACATTAAAAGATAAACGTCTATGCATCTGTTTCTGTATTAAAAATGTTAATCTTATTACATGGTACATACGTATTCAATCCAATTCAATATGTATTCAGTAATGTATGCCTCCAGTCAAAAGTACATGCTTCTACAACACTGTTGATTGCGCATCTATGTCACTGTACACAGTATTCAACTTCAAAATCTTGTTACATGTGTACCAAATCATTATAGGTATAATATAAACAATGATAAGTATATGTATTATATTAAATTGATATATCACACTAATGTATACAATGATCAAACAGGATGCATATTATATTTGAAATACACAGGTCATACGCTTTTTGATACTAGTTAATATTTGCACATATTACCATGCCTCATTTAAATAATACATTGTAAACGGATAGTGTATTACATTCAAATTTTGACTGATACGTTACATAAATGTCAGTTGAGCGTTAAATGTATTTTAATACAACATGTACCCAAGTACATGTATTGAATACTAAATTACTGTACTATATTACATTTATCATTGCAATGACAGCATATTTTATCGTGAAATAATAATGTATTGATATTGTGTACTTTACATTGCAAGTACCAATCACAATTGGGTCCTTCATGCAATGTTTTTATAACAGTTATGTCGTAAGTTATGTAAATGTTATGTTCACATTGTGACGGCAAAGGTGCCTTTTATGCTGCACAAATCTGCATGTATCTGTTGTGGCGGCATCTGTAAAGCACACCATGCTTTTATATAGGAACATATTTCAAAATTAGTCCAAACTTTCATCTTGGAATTTTAAAAAAATACTAGTCACGAGTGAATACCATTCAACAATAAGTATTTTGTTCATTTCTTGTCGGATGATGTCGACAATCAGCACAGGCGTTGTTCTTTAAATGCTGTTGCAATCTGAAAAGGCGCGTAACTATACCATTGCCCGTTCTAAAATGATACGTGAAGGGACAGAACTAATGGAATGACCCTCGTTTTCAATGTTCAGCTTAAATTACTAGGTCAGTGTAAAGATAAACTATTTTAAGGTGTGTGTAAAAAGAATGAGTTCATATCGAACGATTAAGGATTTTCGTCGCTTGTAGTTTTGGTAAATATTAGCAAAAAAGATTTGTTTAACTTGCATGTTATCGAAAAAAGAAGTTTTCAAATGAATATTGGTATAAAAAATAAGATTTTAACTTTATGCTATACAATGAAAGGTATTATTGAGCATATAAAATCAAAATGGCTGTATGACCTTCATTTATATTCTCATGATATTCATTTGATATTGTCGGATAGGCACATTGGTTGATTGGTTATAACTCCAGCCTTCAACGCAGGCGGCCGGGGTTCAATACCAAAAGTCGTAGTACGCATGGATATTCAGAGAAAGTAATTTTCTCCTATCAACACAACTCCAATAACCCAGGTGGAGTACACATTGGTCTAGGGTGGATGTGGCCTTATCTGTGCTGTAACATTCAAGTGAGGTGGTACTATAAATGATGCCGTTGGAAGCACGGTCCCACTACAAACAGAACACATTACATCTCTAGCTCACACGCAGGCATACACACATAGGAAGATATTAGCCAGGTGGCATAGGACTAGTAGTTAGCGCTTGATAAGGCAGCTCCTGCGAATTCCTCAAAATTGCATTGATTAATGTATATGCTAATTGTATTAATTGTATATCTATGTACTGTAAAGCGCTTTAGAGTGTCTTATGTTAGCTAGATAGGGCGCTTATCAAATGTTGTATAGTATTAATATTAGGTCACCTGGCCCGAAGGTCATTAGAACATCAGTGTCAAATAAAACTTGAAACAACTCAGAATATATATAAGGTTAGGTATTCCTCAGCAATAAATATGTTGAGCCTCAAAATAGCTTTTTATGATCCGACATATCCTGTATCAACGGTCAAATAAGCATTCAAAAGTATGTTTGGTACCATCACAACATTAAATCCAAAGAGATGGCAGAGAAAGACACAAATTACAATGCACTAGTATGTACGATACACGTGATCTCAACAACAAATACAACACATGTTACGGATGACCTCGGTCTACAGGCTTACACAAACACAACGGGAGTAAGGGATAACGTCACAATCGGAACGGAAATTAGCAGATCATTATGAAAGGCCATGAGGCATCTTCTTGTGAAATACATTGCCTAACAAGTCACGTTCCATATTTGCACGTGCATTTGTGTATTAGCTGTATACGAAGGAAAAACAAAATAACACGTGCCGGTGCCCGAATAAAGATAAATGTAATTATGAAGATTTGCTTTGCTTATGATTCTTAATTATTGTATTTCCATTACACATAGTGCTGATAGTCCTACCTTGAAGTGATTTTTAAACACAAAGAAACCGCTAATGATAATGTCTACGTAAATATAAATAATGATGATAATGATTCGAGGTTGTTATATACATGTACCGCTTCAACCTAGTTCGTAGGCCGTCTCAAAGCGGTTCACAAATTATAATATGCGGTTATAGGGCCTTTGCAACCAGCTAATATCTTTCTCAACTCCATGGAGAGCATTCAGCCGGTGCTGCCATTTCGGCGCTCACATCTATCATTCTATATTTCTAGCACTGCCCAACCACGTACTCATTTACAGCTGAGTAGACTGGAACAAGCGGAGGAAAGTATCTTGCTCAAAGATACAACACAGTGCCGTCACGCGACTCGAACTCGCAACCCTTCGGTCACGAGCTCGGCGTCCTACTACTAGACTACCATGTCTCTACAATAGACAAGTACAGCGTATATTGTTTTGCTGATAACGGGGATATAGAGTGACCTGTGAAGAATAATCCAAAGATCGTATATCATCATATGTTTTCACAATGCTTTTTTTGAAAAATCCTTTGTTCTTGTCTAGTCTAAACCATATGGATATATGTTTAAGAACCAGACGGGGCATGGGGTCAAACTTATTTAACCAACATGATGCTGGTATTAAATTTGATGGAAACAAATAATGACTTAACCTTTGTAACGTTATCTGGTCATGACCTAGCCTCTTCTTTTGGACAGATCTCGATCATTAGACAAAACTTTTCCATATTAACAAGTTTTTTTTTTAACACCGTTTGAACACAAAACATCAAAGTGATAATGTGTACATTTGTTTTTTAAAGAACAAATATCTATAATATGATTGATAATTAATGCTAAGCTTCCTTGTCCAACATTTTAATATTACCAGGACTGAATATTGTGTAAATTAAAACAATGTGATATATACAGTAGATTGATTAAACCATTTGCTTTTACTTTTGCCAAAGTAAATCTTAATCATTTGATAAAACAAAGGAGCATACATCAGATGTGTGAGAATGGTCAATGATAAGAAACAAGACCAAAACGTTGGTGCACCAAATTAGGTTTTCATAATCTGTCGAAAGTACATTTTACAAGATCAGTCTCTCCGTATTCAACAACCGGTTATCAGGGCCCGTATTCATGAAACCGTTCACATGCTCTAGCATATATTCTGTGCTAAAACCAACTTTCTTCTAACTCGCTTAAATCATGGCAAACGATCAAAAAGTCAAATAAAATTAGTGAAAAGATTATTCGTCTTTAACTCTCTTCAAAATAATAGGATGGGAGAAAAA
>NW_018405643.1:39292-40567 GCF_002113885.1 Mizuhopecten yessoensis
TATGTTTGGTACCATCACAACATTAAATCCAAAGAGATGGCAGAGAAAGACACAAATTACAATGCACTAGTATGTACGATACACGTGATCTCAACAACAAATACAACACATGTTACGGATGACCTCGGTCTACAGGCTTACACAAACACAACGGGAGTAAGGGATAACGTCACAATCGGAACGGAAATTAGCAGATCATTATGAAAGGCCATGAGGCATCTTCTTGTGAAATACATTGCCTAACAAGTCACGTTCCATATTTGCACGTGCATTTGTGTATTAGCTGTATACGAAGGAAAAACAAAATAACACGTGCCGGTACCCGAATAAAGATAAATGTAATTATGAAGATTTGCTTTGCTTATGATTCTTAATTATTGTATTTCCATTACACATAGTGCTGATAGTCCTACCTTGAAGTGATTTTTAAACACAAAGAAACCGCTAATGATAATGTCTACGTAAATATTAATAATGATGATAATAATTCGAGGTTGTTATATACATGTACCGCTTTAACCTAGTTCGTAGGCCGTCTCAAAGCGGTTCACAAATTATTATATGTGTTTATAGGGCCTTTGCAACCAGCTAATATCTTTCTCAACTCCATGGGGAGCATTCAGCCGGTGCTGCCATTTCGGCGCTCACATCTATCATTCTATATTTCTAGCACTGCCCAACCACGTACTCATTTACAGCTGAGTAGACTGGAACAAGCGGAGTAAAGTATCTTGCTCAAAGATACAACACCGTGCCGTCACGCGACTCGAACTCGCAACCCTTCGGTCACGAGCTCGGCGTCCTACTACTAGACTACCATGTCTCTACAATAGACAAGTACAGCGTATATTGTTTTGCTGATAACGGGGATATAGAGTGACCTGTAAAAAATAATCCAAAGATCGTATATCATCATATGTTTTCACAATGCTTTTTTTGAAAAATTCTTTGTTCTTGTCTAGTCTAAACCATATGGATATATGTTTAAAAACCAGACGGGGCATGGGGTCAAACTTATTTAACCAACATGATGCTGGTATTAAATTTGATGGAAACAAATAATGACTTAACCTTTGTAACGTTATCTGGTCATGACCTAGCCTCTTCTTTTGGACAGATCTCGATCATTAGACAAAACTTTTCCATATTAACAAGTTTATTTTTTTTAACACCGTTTGAACACAAAACATCAAAGTGATAATGTGTACATTTGTTTTTTAAAGAACAAAAATCTATAATATGATTGATAATTAATGCTAAGCTTCCTTGTCCAAC